>NC_046316.1:12493423-12773423 GCF_009819535.1 Lacerta agilis
ATATTTCTAGAGCTGGACTGAAAGCCAAAATCGAGCCTGACCACTTTGAACCACACTTCCCGAATTGATTTTTGTGGCTTGTTACTTACTTCTCCAAGATAAATTGCTTTAATTCGCCCTGCTTGGGTGTCTTCTGGGATCTTGAAGCTTCCTGAAAGGAAAGAGCAGGACAGGAAACTCGGAAGCAGAAATACGAGAAGGTGAGACTCTCATTCAGCTGTTGCCTGGGGAGTATTAATACAAGCTTAGAGAATACTGGGTATTTGTGGGCATCATGTGATCTCAGCAACCAGTTTCCATA
This sequence comes from Lacerta agilis, assembly GCF_009819535.1. Classification (NCBI taxonomy): domain Eukaryota; kingdom Metazoa; phylum Chordata; class Lepidosauria; order Squamata; family Lacertidae; genus Lacerta; species Lacerta agilis. The sequence continues at coordinate 12,493,725 of NC_046316.1, forward strand.
ACTGCTATTATGCAGGGAAAGCTGGAAGGTGAAAGAAAGAAAGAAAGAAAGAAAGAAAGAAAGAAAGAAAGAAAGAAAGAAAGCATCATGTGATCTAAGCAACCAGTTTCCATAACTGCTATTATGTAGGGAAAGCTGGAAGGTGCCTTGTAAGTAAGTAAGTAAGAAAGAAAGAGAGAGAGAGAGAGAGAGAGAGAGAGGAAGAGAGAAAGAAAGAAGAGTGTGATCTAAAGTTCTTGAGGTCCATCAGAGAATTATCCATCCCCCGAACCATGTTCTAAAATGAATGTATTACATGCATGGCTGTTTAAAATCTAAAGATTGTAACACAGAAGTAGGAAAAGGACATGGTATATTGTAGAAGTGGGAAGGCTAAGATCATCCTGAAAAAATAGGAAATGCTGGAACGGTTACAACTGCATACACCAACAGATCTTGAACTAATCAAACCTTTAACATTTTAAAGCAGAGCTGGGACACCTTTGTTTCATAGGCTGAGTGTGGCCCCCCCAGGAGTCATCTCAGGCCCTTGGGACCCTCCGTAGGCCATGCCCCTCTCCAGTCTCTCTGTGCTGTTCTTGTGTGATGTTTGCATGGCTGCAACACAGCCTTTGAAATGTGCTAAGACATTGTTTGCCCGGATGGAGATACGCACATTCACAGCAACCTCTGGCTTTCCTGGCTCTGGCACACAGTGTATGGTACCGGAGTAGACTGGCACCTGTCACTCTGCCTGCTGTGGCCTTGCTGTGCAACCTCTGGAGGGCAGCCCAAGGAGGAATGCAGCTTGAGAACTAAAAAGGGTTCCCCCACACTTATTTTAGAGGATTTGTGGAGGAAACCTGGGTTCAGCGATGATAAAGTGGAATCACGCACAGCTTCTGGACCAAAAGGTGCACCTCCTAACAGGCTACCATTTGAATTTTGATTCCTAGCACAGGTGGAATACTCTCCAGTTTGGTCCTGAAACTCCTTTTTCACCTGGCTGAAAATGACCTGGTTTCTCCCAGTCTGCTCCCTGGCATGGCACAGCTATGGTACAATACCTGTTTCTCTCCCACTTGGACTACTTCAATGCACTCTATGTGGGGCTAACAGTGTGACTCAGAAACTACAACTAATGCAGAATATGGCAGATAACTGGTGATGGAGTGGCCACCGGGACCACATAACACCAGCCCTGAAATACCTACATGGGCTCCCAGTACGTTTCTGAGCACAATTCAAAGTGTTGGCACTCACCTTTAAAGCCACGGCTCTGTATACCTGAAGGGGCGTCTCCACCCCCGTCGTTCAGCCCAGACACTGAGTTCCAGCTCCGAGGGCCTTGTGGCAGTTCCCTCATTGTGAGAGGTGAGGTTACAGCAAGAAATCAGGCAGAGGGCCTTCTTGGTAGTGGCACCCGCCCTGTGGAATGCCCTCCCATCAGATGTCAAGGTACATAAGCTAAAGTACATAAACTTTAGAAGACACCTGAAGGCAGCGCTGTACAGGGAAGCCTTTTAATGTGTAATGTTTTATTTTGTTTTTTTATGTGTTGGAAGCCACCCAGAGCGGTTGAGGCAACCCAGTCAGATGGGTGGGGCATGAATAATAACATTATTATTACCTGTATGGTTGTACCCAGGGTGTTGAGTTGCACCTTCTCCTCTAGGATGAGCTGCGCTGCCTCTTCCAGGTTCCCCAAGGCCATGCCTAGAGCCTTTTGGGCTTTGCTCACCGTGCAGGATGGAAACATCTCCAGTAGCACTTCCACTGGATCACCACGTGTTTCCTGGTCAAGACAAGGAAGAAACAGAATGAACCACAGAACTGGAAGAGACCACGAGGGTCATCTTGTCCAACCCCCTGCAATGCAGGAATCTTTGGCCCAACCTGGGGCTTGAACCCACGATCCCGAGATGATCTAGCAATGGAGCAAACACACATTTATTGCTACCCCACTCCGCAAAGCAAACCCTCTCTAGGTTTTTAGGGACATAATCAGCTGTGATGGCACAGCGGACAGGAAAAAAAGAATTTCACAAAGAAATCCACCAACCAGAGTTAACTGAAGAGGCCACTGAAGTTGAACCTCCCAGTCCATACCTCTGCCGGGGCTCCATCGACCGGGGAACACCTGTTGTCCTCAGACACACTTGCTCCCTCTTCATGAACATGGGCTGTTGCTTCAGATTTTACAAGGCTCCTTCCCTGCATGGTGTTTTCTGGAAGATGCACAACACCTTTAGACACAAAAGACCCTAGCAGACCCATCTACCTGCCACTCAAAGAGAACAAGACAATTTGTACCGCCTTGTTTATTTATTATTTATTAAATTTTCTGTTTTACAAAGTAAAATATTCATTTAAACAACCTTAAACTATCAGTGACTTCCTGTCTTCTCTTTCCATGGTTCATTTTGCATAACATAAATGCCTGCAAATTTTATATAAACTAAACCATTCAGTATCCCAATACTACATCCATCAAAACTTATTTACACTGTTTCATTTAGCATAATGCTACCAACATTTTCAAATGTACACGATACCTCCCCAATATATTCAATATATGTTTTCCAATCTTCTTTAAACGTATGTTCCTCTTGTTCTCTTATTCTATAAGGTAGGTCTGCAAGCTATGCATATTCCATCAGTTTCAGTTGCCATTCTTCTTTGGTTGGGACTTTGCTCGTTTTCCCTTTTTGGGCTAACAAAACACAGGCCACAGTAGTGGCTTACATAAATAACCTTTTTTGACACCTGGGAATTTCCATCTGAATTATCCCCAACAGAAAGGACTCTGGGTTTTGGGGTGTTTTTTTTTTGTTTTTTTTTAAAGTGCTTTTAAACATCTTTTTCAATTCATTATAAATGATTTCCCAATACCCTTTTACAGGTTCACCACATATGAAAGTACGTACCCTCGACTTCATTGCATCTCTAGCACTTATCTGATTCAGTCTTATACATCTTAGCATGCCACGTGAAACACTGCCCAGACAGTTTTGCATTTATACTAGACACACTGTGTTCAACCCTTGGCATCTCCAGCTGCCACCATTTATAAGTTTATTACCTGCCACCCACCCTAAGTGCCATATATTAAATACAACTTTAATATATTAATCAAGTGTTAAAAGGTCAAGCTAAATATTATTAATTATTATTATCATTCATTGAATTTGTTGGTTGCTTTCTCTTGCCCAAGGCAACTCAAAGCGACTCACAACCCAAAAAAGATTCAAAATGGGTGGCAAAATGGCAACTCTGCTGGGGTGTTTTTTTGTATTCCTCAAGGGCCAGGCACGGTGTCTTCCCACCCACCCCAAATCACTTTATACTAAGAAATTATGTGTGGTATCCAAGACCTCGAAGATGTATCTTAATTCTACCTCCTCTTATTCAGTGTGCTACAAGCACTGTATTTCAGTTAGTCTCTCAGACAACATCTTTAGCCAGACAACACTGCCTGTCCCCCTGAGCGCTCATCACACGACTTACGTTTACTGCGGGCTTCATGGAGCCTTTCTGAGAGAGAAACCATCATTTCACAAACGTTGCTACTGCAAGGAAAGGACAGCGCGTTATTGGCAAAGACCAGACTGAGGAGCAACCGGGAGATTCCCTCTCCCATCACAGTATCCCGTCTAGCGGAGACACAGGTAAGGAGAGCAAACGCCAAGGAGACTCTACTCATCGCAAAACATTCCAAAATGGCAAAGGAATCGCAGACCAATGTAATTTGCAGCCACACGATCATTCTGAATAACCTGTTCAGAGCCCACTGTTTGAAATCAGCAGGATTGAAGTAGTGCTGGGAAAACCTAGAAGGACTATAGGTAAAGGTAAAGGACCCATGGGTGGTTAAGTCCAGTCAAAGGCGACTATGGGGTTGCAGCACTTATTTCACTTTCAGGCCGAGGGAGCCGGCGTTTGTCCACAGACAGCTTTCCAGGTCCTGTGGCCAGCATAACTAAACTGCTTCTGGCACAACAGAACACCCTGATGGAAACCAGAGCGCATAGAAACACTGTTTACCTTCCCGCTACAGTGGTACCTATTTATCTCCTTGCACTGGTGTGCTTTCGAACTGCTAGGTTGGCAGAAGCTGGGACGGAGCAATGGGAGCTCACCCCGTCACAGGGATTCAAACCGCCGACCTTCCAATCGGCAAGCCCAAGAGGCTCAGTGTTGTCCCTCTAGAAGGACTATAGGATGATGTTACGTGAGACCTCCCATTAAGACATGAGTTCATAAGGCATGGAAGTTCAGTAATTCCTGATGGAAAGAAGACAAAAGTCCCTACAATAGAGGAATGGCAAGCTGAACTGATGGATCACGCTAAAATGGCAAAGCTGACTGGGAAACTCAGGAACCAAGAGGTCAAAAACTTTAAGAATGGGGAAAAAATATAATTTATCTAGTAGACCACTGCAAGCAGATGGAAACAATAGCAGGATTTGAAACCCACTTGTAATGTAACAAATACCATGGGTAATATGGGTTGATTTAAAATATAGAATATGGAATAATATGCAATTGTATATGTTGACAATAGGACCATGGAGGGGGTGGGGGGAAGTTTTGAGATTCAGAGTAATCTCTATATATGGACATGCATTTGGATGTTATAAATTTGTATCTGTAAAATCCAATAAAAATGATTTTTTTAAAAAGGATGTTCAGTAACCCCCCCCCCCAAAGTTAGAACACAAGTTCAGATCCTTGAAAGCAGAAGACCTTTGTAGGGATGACTTGCCTATTAAATAAGCTGAAATTCTCCACGACTGAAATCTAGCAAATACGAGGCCCGGGGGCTGGATGCGGCCCAATCGCCTTCTCAATCCGGCCTACAGACAGTCTGGGAATCAGCATGTTTTTACATGAGTAGAATGTGTCCTTTTATTTAAAATGCATCTCTGGGTTATTTGTGGGGCCTGCCTGGTGTTTTTACATGAGTAGAATGTGTCCTTTTATTTAAAATGCATCTCTGGGTTATTTGTGGGGCCTGCCTGGTGTTTTTACATGAGTAGAATGTGTCCTTTTATTTAAAATGCATCTCTGGGTTATTTGTGGGGCCTGCCTGGTGTTTTTACATGAGTAGAATGTGTCCTTTTATTTAAAATGCACCTCTGGGCTATTTGTGGGGCCTGCCTGGTGTTTTTACATGAGTAGAATGTGTGCTTTTATTTAAAATGCACCTCTGGGCTATTTGTGGGGCCTGCCTGGTGTTTTTACATGAGTAGAATGTGTGCTTTTATTTAAAATGCACCTCTGGGCTATTTGTGGGGCATAGGAATTCATTCATTTTCCCCCCTTCAAAATATAGTCCGGCCCCCCACAAGGTCTGAGGGACAGTGGACCGGCCCCCTGCTGAAAAAGTTTGCTGACCCCTGGCCTAGGCAGCATATATCAGAAGAGCTCACTGAGCTGCCATTTAGTACGGCTGCTCTGGGTTCAGCCCCAGGTGTGATCACATCTTTTATTTTTTTATTTTTTTTATAAGATTTTATTATTTTTCCATAAAGCAAGACAAAACAACATTAAACCTACATGCATAAACACCATAAAAACATAATAAACAATCAACAATACAAAAATACAACAAAACCATACAGCAAAACAAACTTATACAAACCTTACTAAATACTTATCTCTGTTTCTAAACTTGTTTTAACTTCTTGGGGGGACTTCCCCTGGTCCCTCCTCTGTCTTCAAAAACATATATACTTTTTAGGTAGCTTCATTTCTTTTATCATTAACTTATACTCAATATTCTAATATTTTTTAAATTTATCTAAACCAAAATATTCCTTAACATATATTCTATATCTTATCATCTTCTTATACAAATAGATCTATCCAATCAAATAGTATCTTCTTAAACAATTATAGTTCTACTTATGCTTCTAAAGCCGATTCTTTTATATATTCCTGCACAAACATTCAAACATTCATTTTAACATGATTAACTAAATAGTCTTTAAATTTCTTCCAATCTTGTGACACCTTCTCCTCCCTCTGGTTTCGGACTCTGGCGGTAAGGTCTGCAAGCTCCATGTACTCCATCAGTTTCATCTGCCATTCTTCAATTGTCGGTATCTCTTCGCCCTTCCAAGTTCTTGCCAATAAAATTCTAGCAGCTGTTGTGGCATACATAAAAAACACTCTATCCTGACTGGGTATCTCATCATTGGTCATGCTCAAGAGAAAAGCCTCTGGTTTCTTGCAAAAGGTAATTTTCATTACCTTCTTAAGCTCGTTATAAATCTTATCCCAGAAGGCCCTTACCCCTGAACACGACCACCACATGTGATAAAAAGTACCTTTTGACGATTTACATTTCCAACACACATCCGACATTTTAGAGTTCATTCTAGCTAGCTTGGCTGGTGTCAGATACCATCTATATAGCATTTTCATTACATTTTCTCTTAAACTATTGCAAGCGGTAAAATTAATATCTTTCCTCCACAATCTCTCCCAGTCATCCATCATAATATTATGACCAACATCTTTTGCCCAATCTATCATTGTTGATTTAACCAACTCATCTTTAGTATGCCACTCTAGCAACAAATTGTACATCTTGGAAAGGTTTTTTGAGTTCGATTCGATCAGTTCTGTTTCCAGTTTTGATTTCTCCACCTGAAAACCAACTTTTTTGTCTAGTTTAAAAGTTTCATGTACCTGATGATATTGCAACCAGTCAGGGACTTGACTTTTGACTTGATCATAGCTTTTCAGCTTAAATGAGTCCCCTTCCTGTTGCAATATGTCCATATATCGCAACCATCTAGCAGACATATTTGGTCTCTTATAGGCCTTAGCCTCCACTGGTGATATCCATCTAGGAGTCTTTCTCTCCAGTAAGTCTTTATACCTAATCCAGACCTGATACAAAGATTTCCTGATTATATGACTCTTAAAAGTTCTGTGAATTTTAACTTTGTCATACCAAAGGTATGCATGCCAACCGAACATATTATCATATCCCTCCAAGTCCAACACATCTACATTCTCTAATTTGAACCAATCTTTTAGCCAGCAAAAGGCAGCTGCTTCAAAATAGAGTCTTAAATCCGGCAGGGCAAAGCCTCCTCTCTCTTTGGAGTCTGTCAACACCTTAAACTTAATTCTCGGCTTTTTGCCCTGCCATATAAACTTCGATAGGTCCCTTTGCCAAATCTTGAAGCAGTCCATTTTATCCAAAATTGGTATGGCTTGGAATAAAAACAGCATCCTTGGTAGAACATTCATTTTAATGGCGGCTATTCTTCCCAATAGCGACAGTTTCAATCTTGTCCATATCTCCAAGTCTTTCTTTATCTCTATCCACAGTTTTTCATAATTGTCTTTGTACAGGTTCACGTTTTTTGCTGTGAGATTGATACCTAGATATTTTACCGATTTAACAAAATTGAGGCCGGTGCCCTCCTGTAGTCTTTGTATCTGTTCTGCACTCATATTTTTACTTAAAACTTTGGTTTTCTGTTTGTTTAGTTTGAAGCCAGCTACACGTCCGAATTGTTCAATTAATTCTAAGGCTTTGGGGACACTGCTTTCCGGTTCTTGTAGGGATAGCATCAGATCATCTGCAAAGGCGCGTAGTTTGTATTCTTTCTCTCCCACTCTGATTCCTTTTACCTGTTTCTCTTTTCGTAGCATGTTTAAAAGGACCTCCAGGACCGTAATAAATAATAAAGGGGAGATAGGGCACCCTTGTCTTGTTCCTTTTTCAACTTCAATTTCCTCCGATATCACGCCATTTATTATTATTTTAGCTCTTTGTTCAGTATAAATGGCTTTAATGCCATTTAAGAATCTTTCTCCAACTCCCATCTTTTCCAAATTCTTTTTCATAAACATCCAAGATATTTTGTCAAAAGCTTTCTCCGCATCAATAAACAATAGTGCTGCCTCGGTATTTATGTTTCTTTCCAGTTTTTCTAGAATGTCCACAATAATTCTCGTATTGTTACTTATTTGTCTTCCTGGAAGGAAACCCGCCTGTTCTTTGTGTATATAGTCCTTCAGCACTCTTTTCAGTCTTGTAGCCATAACATTTGCAAAAATTTTATAATCCACATTCAATAGGGAAATTGGACGGTAATTTTTCATTTGCATTCTATCTGTGTCTGGTTTTGGAATCAGCGTGATAAAGGCTTCTTTCCATGTCTCTGGTGCCCTATCTCCTTCCAATATTTTGTTGCATACTTCTTTCAATGGCTGTGAAAGCCAATCTTTAAGAGTCTTGTAAAACTTTGCAGTTAGTCCATCTGGTCCTGGGGCCTTTCCTAATTGCATGTTCTTAATTGCCTCCTCAATTTCTTGGATCGATATTGGGTGGTTGAGAGTTGTTAGTCTGTCCTCTGGGACTTTCTGCAGACCATGTTGTTGCAAAAACCGGTCTATCTCTTCTTCTTTTATCCTCTCCTCCTTGTACAGTTGCTTGTAAAATTTTTGGAAGCACTTTCTGATTTCCTCCGGGTTTTCCACTATTTTCCCATTTACTGCCAAATTGCCGATGACGTTGGCCTTTTGTCTTTTCTTCAATTGCCAAGCTAATAGTTTTCCACATTTGTTCGCTGATTCAAATGATCTTTGTTTCATCATTTTCAATTTCCATTCTAAATCTTGATTCATAATTTTAGCATACTGGGATTGCAAGTATTTAATTTCCTTTTGAATTCTTAAAGATTTGGGATGACCTCTTAACTCCTTTTCTTTAACTTTAATTGACTTCAACAGCCTTTCCATTTCTGCACTTTGTAGTTTTTTCTTTTTCGCTTTTTCACTTATGAGGAATCCTCTCATTACCGCTTTACTTGCATCCCATGCAATTCTTTTTTCTACTTCCGAGTTCCAGTTGATTTGAAAATACTCCTTCATCTTTTTCACAGCTCTTTCTACCAGCTTGGTATCTCTCATCAACGCGTCATCCATTCTCCATCTAAAGGATCCCTTGGAAACCATTTTGAGGGTTACCTGTACAGGATTATGGTCCGAATATGTCTTTGGGCCGATTTCTGCTTTATATATTTTAGATGTCAATTCATTCGATATCCAGATGTAGTCTATCCTCGACCATGACTGCTGAGATTCACTGTAGTAAGTTGCCTCTGTCTCGGTGGGGTTTTTCAACCTCCAGGCATCCTCCAAATTTAAATTGTCCACCATTTCAAAGAAAGTCTTGGGCAGTTTCCCATCATTTGTTAATTTGGTTCTTTGGGATCTATCCATTAAAGTGGAAACAGCCCCATTGAAGTCTCCCAGGCAAATCAGTTTGTAATCCAAATAGTCCAACAGCAAGTCATGTATTTTTTTGTAAAAAATTGACTTTCCATCATTTGGTGCATAAAGTCCCAGAATCAAGAATTTTTCGCCTTGTGTTTTAATCTCAATTGCGATGTATCTCCCTTCTTCATCTTTAAATAACTGTCTTGGATTGTATTTCTCCTTTGCGTATATTACCACACCTCTCTTTTTGACCTTATCAGATGAAATGAACTCTTGGCCTAACTTTTTGTTTTGTAATAATCTTCTGTGTCGCCGAACTATGTGTGTCTCCTGTAAACATATAATGTCCAAATCCTTCTTTTCCAATCCATGAAATACTCTGCGTCTCTTTGGTCTCTGGTTCAATCCCCGTACATTCCATGTCAATAACTTCAACGCCATATTCCTTTGTTTTAATCCTCTCCTCCAGTTGCTTGTGCTTTCTTGTCTTCTTCTGGGTCTTTATCGCTTGGTCCTGGTACCCCCGGCGGTGGGAATACTCCTGGGCGTCTATGTAGAGATGGATCAAGTGACCCTGCCTTGAGTTCTTCCAGGTGTTTATCCAAAAATTTCTGCTTTTCAGCCAGGGATTTAATTCTTATCTTTTTTCCTTCAAATGTAAATGCAAGACCTTCTGGGAATTCCCAACTGAAGGAGATGTTGTTCCTTCTTAATTCTGCAACCAAATCGTTGTATGGAATTCTTTTGTCCAAAAAAAATCTGGGGATGTCCTTATAAAAAATGACTTTGCTCCACTGTACCACCAGGTTGTTTCTGTAGTGTAGATCCAGAAAGAAATCTCTGTCGTTTCTATCGTGCAATACCAGCAGACAGTCACTGACTGTTTTGCTGCTTTTCTTCCCTCTGGACCCTCTAGGCCCAAATCTGAAGGCTTTCACTATGCGTGCTGCGACGTTTACTTCTTCCAATTCCCAATATGACGAAAATTGCTTCACAATAAAGGCTTTTAGGTCTTCTCCTTCCAATTCTGGAAGACCCCTGAGACGGATGTTCCCCTCTCTCTGGTGGAGTTGAAGAAAAGCAAGAGATTCTTCTACAGTTCTCTGTCGTGTGCCAATTCCCTCTAAATTCTCCAAATCAATATTATCCAATTTCTGTTCCACTTTCTTAATTTTTTCCTTAACCACTTTAAATTCCTCAGAGTCCTTTTTTAGCGTTGTTACCTCCTGTGCCAATTTATTTATTTCATCTCTATTCTTTCTTACATTTTCTTCAATTTGGCCAATTGATCTCTCCAAAGTATCTGTGGAATTTTTTATATCTGCTTTTAAGTCCACTTGGAGTTTTTCTATTGCAGAGTTAACTGTAGCATTAACCGATGTGCTGATTGTATTAACTGAAGCCTGCGTTTGCTTCAACCCCTCAGTCACACATTTAAGTCCTTCTGCTATTTCTGCTACACTTGCAGCTAATTTCTCCATTTGCTCTTGTAAAGTTAGGGAAATAGAGCCTTTTCTTTGTGCAGAGCTAGATGTTTTTGATCTAGTGCTCTCATGCATGTCCTGTGAGCTCTGCAATTGTAATCTCAAGGTCACTCCAGTTGCTGTGGTAACCGTCTCAGACATTCACAGCAGAAAGCCAACAGTCTTAAGAGTAAACACCAGGTGGCCAGCAATTCCCTCCTGAGAACAAAGAGACTGCTGAGCCAGGAGTTCCACACAAGTCCAGCAGTTTAACTTTTAAGCACAGAGTTCACAATTTTTAAAACTCACTAGTTTTCAGTCAAAAAGAAATTAGTTCTTTTTTAATCCAAGTCAGAAATTATGTTTCCCTTGCAGTGTTACCACCAAGTCTTTGTTTTGAGTTGTAACTGGCCACAAAATAGCTAAAAAGTCTCCACTGGTAAACAGTCACTGACACAGTAGCAAGAAAAAATGGCAACAAATAACTGCAGCCCGCTACCGACCCGGAATCCTAATCCTGAGGGAGAGCGGTGTCTTCTTTTGCCATATTTCTCATTTTTAGGTCTTTAAACATCCTTAGAACAACTTTTAATCCACTTTTAAAAAGTTTGGCAGAGTTCGCAAAACTTTTCCGTTAGTCGCGGCTTTGATCTTTTAGCGCTACCAAGCTCCGGTAAACAGTTCAAAGGGAGCAGGCTTCCTTTTATCTTTCCTCTGTAAGTTATTATTCTTTAAGCGTTTTAAATCAGTTCCAAAGTTCTACTTACAGAGTTCCTTTTGAGACTTCTTCATAGGAAGTGTCGGGTGCTCGAGTCTGGCGGGATCGCTGCTTTGATCCTCCAAAGGCAGTCGCCTCTTCAGCCCCGCACCGGCGCTTCGCTCGCCTGATTTACCCCCTTACGAGGGTCGATCAGGAGCAAAGACGGCGCGTCTGGGACCCACGAGGCAGGCGGTCCACGGGACGCTCTTCCCGTGGCTTTAAGGGACCCGCGGCGCAGGCACGGTAGTCCCTATAGCCTTATGGAGGACGGAGCCGTCGGACTCCCGTCCGCCATTGACCGGCACCTAACCGGAAGTCAGGTGTGATCACATCTTTTAAAAGCAGTGACATTTACCTGTTGATTTCAGCAAAGCCAGGGACGTATGCTCCCATCATTTCCATAAAGGTGTCCATGTCAAAATTCTCTTCAAACGACTCGTGGGATCCAAGCCCTTCCAGGACACTTGCCATGTAGGAGAAAACAATGTCATCCAGACCACTGGGAGTGGGGGGAAGAAAGCAAAAAGGTTATAGAAACCAGACAAGTTCCATTTGCTTGTTCATCACACCCTGTTGGATAAAAGCCACGTGGTTCCTTAAGGTGAACTGCAGTTAATGTTTCATTTAGGTTTCCCCCCCAATCAGCTTTATAAAACATGCTTATGTTAAAAAGCCATGAATGAAAACAGAACAATAAATAATATTGGCACTCATTTTTGCTATGCTGTTGCAGCAACCCAAACGTTTTGAATCTTGTGAACGATGTGCTTCGTTAAGTCACTATTCAACAAGCACTGTGCAGTTTTCTCTCCACCCCAGTCAGATTGGCCAAATGTGAGGGGTGATGGGAGCTGAATTGCGACAATAACTGGAGGGCCAAAGATCTCCCAGCCCTTCTCTAAACTCTTCACCGTCGGCTAGATATCTCCAGAGAGGACCGAGAACGAAACCTGCCTGAGAGCGTAGACCAGGCATGTCCAACAGGTAGATCGTGATCTACCGGTAGATCACTGGACGTCTGTGGTAGATCACCAGTAGATCAGTGGCTCCTCCCAAAGAAGCTAAAAAACTTTGGCTCCCCTAAAAAAATCTCAACATCTTTGCCCTGCACCCCTAAAATGACCTGAACCACCAAAAACAGGGCTTTCCTTCCTAAAAAAAAGCTCAATGTTGCTTTCCTCTTCCCTAAAGAAGCTCAACAACTTTTATGTGAACCCCCCAAAACAGGGCTTTCCTTCCTAAAAAAAAGCTCAACAACTTTGACCTGAACGCCCCAAAAGGGGGTAGATCACTGCCAGTTTTTAACTCTCTGAGTAGATCACAGTCTCTTGGAAGTTGGCCACTCCTAGACCAAGCTTTCCCAAAGTTGGGTCTCCAGCTGTTTTTGGACCACAACTCCCATCACCCCTAGCTAGCTGGACCAGTGGTCAGGGATGATGGGATTTGGAGTCCAAAAACAGCTGGAAACCCAAGTTTGTAAAATCCTGGCATAGACAATACCAAGCAAGATTGACTAATGCTATGGGGCAGCCTATTAAGTCCCTGTGAAAAAGCTTTTGCTGCAGCCAGGAACAGATCTTTTGATTCACCTTGCTCTGAAGGTTGGCGTGGCAATGAGCCTGATTCCAAGTCAAAGGCAAAGCCAGAAATTAAAACTGGAAATCCATCTTCAACAATCTCTTCATCCTGAAGAATATTATTCACCATTTCCTGCCTGCTCCTCTGCTTTGCTGCCCCAAGAATGGAAAATTAAAATATAACTATTTAAAATATCCACATCGAGGATTATTTACAGTTCACAGAAATGGAAGCTGAGGGATACTACTTCCACATGAAGGTTGGCTCAGAAATGTACAGTTATGCCGTTTATGTAAAATACTGGGTTTGCCCTAATTTGCGTGTCTATAACTTTGTGATTTTTTCATTTTTTAAAGGAAAGAGTCTGACCTTTCCTGAAGTCCAGAATGCCAGGTAAGCTGTAACAGAAGGAAAGCTTTCTAGTGAAGAATGGAGAGGGAAGCGGATAAGTATTTTGACACTTAAGCTTCTCCCATGAGCTATTTAACAATTATGCAACTGCTTTTCTACCGTAGGCACTGATAGCAATTAACAAATTATTAATTGAATTTTACATTCACCATTAATGACGCTATCATCTGACATCTACAGGTGAAACTCGAAAAATTAGAATATCGTGGAAAGGTTCATTTCTTTCAGTAATTCAACTTAAAAGGTGAAACTAATATATGAGATAGACTCATGACATGCAAAGCGAGATATGTCAAGCCTTTATTTGTTATAATTGTGATGATTATGGCGTACAGCTGATGAAAACCCCAAAGTTGAGATTGTTAATTTGGGGTTTTCATCAGCTGTACGCCATATTCATCACAATTATAACAAGCAAAGGCTTGACATATCTCGCTTTGCATGTCATGAGTCTATCTCATATATTAAACTCCAGTAGCTAATGAAAACAATTGCTTACATAAATGGACTTTTCCACGATATTCTAATTTTTTTGTGTTTCACCTGTATGAGTACAGCTAAATAAAGACTGAGGAGTACCTATGGAAGTAGGAGGACCATTATGTCATGACGGCATTGTAATGCTGTGCATAAGACCCTCTTTGAAAAGCATCCAGAGAGAAGGGAGAAAGGAAAGGAGAAAAGGAGGTTGCATCCATAAATTAATTTGTTTACACATCCAGCTTACTCAACCATAACAACTTGTTAAAATTATATACTCCATCACTCTAATTTTCTACAAAAACAAAACATATCAAACCCTCCACAGTGCTGCGGCAAGCCAATTTTGACTTTGATCCAGTACAGTAAATAAAAATAGTCATTACGTAAGGTTTGTGGTTTCAGAAGGAGGAAGCCCTACAGTTGGACAGCAGGCACCGTGAAGGCCTCTCCATGCAGTTTCAGATTAGGAACTTGGCTCCCGTAAACTGGATTTGGAACTGAAATATCACCATAGGGGTCCCAGGGACACAAAGGCTTGTAGATGCCAGCACAGTTGTGACACACCGCTAGTGAAAATCCACACCGTGATTTCGCATGGAAAACATGGCGCACTGCTGTATGGCTGTCCTAGACCCAAAGTGAGATAAAACATACCTCAAGTCAGCACCCGGGATATGATTCTGGATGAAGACTGACAAACTATCTTGGATTATTCTCTCCGGCTGCATTTCCTTTCAGGAGTGGGTCCTGGGGAAGAGAAAGCACACACACACACAGGGAGAATTTCAAAGTGCAAACAGACACGAGCTCCAATGCGTAATGCTGAATTTGTAGGCCAAAATACGAGACGTGCTCGCTCTGCCAGATCAAGGAGCCACTCAGGTGGTTTTGTACTGTACTGAGTGGATGCAGGCATTTCCCAGCAAATGCAAGTCCCCCCCCCCCAATCTGAAAGTGCCAAGAAAGATCACAGGCCCCAGCAGTTCTTCCCTGGGGAAGCTACTGATTTTGAGACACGGCCTCAGGTGAAGGAGAAGTGGAATATTCCAGTTAACAACTCAGCTTAGAACCAAATTCTGCATGATCAATGCACGAGTGCATAGCATACCAGGTGGGTTTTCTCTCTTAAGCCACCAGGAGTCATGATCAGGATCATGCCCCACTGCATGTAATAAATAAATAAATAATAATAATAATAATAATACTGTATAGTCTGGCGTATAAGACTACTTTTTAATCCAGGAAAATCTTCTCAAAAGTCAAGGGTCGTCTTATACACCGGGTGGAGAATCTGCAGTCGAATATATCTCAAACTCTATATTTTAACTGGAAAAGTTGGGGGTCGTCTTAAACGCCGGAAAATACGGCAATAATAATAATAATAATAATAATAATAATAATAATAATTTATTTATACTCCGCCCATCTGGCTGGGTTTCCTCAGCCACTCTGGGCAGCTCCCAACAGAATATTAAAAACATGATAAAACATCAAACATTAAAAACTTCCCGAAACAGAGATGCTTTCTGAAGTCAGATAGTTGTTGATTTCCTTGGCATATGATGGGAGGGCGTTCCACAGGGCGGGCGCCACTACCGAGAAGGCCCTCTGCCTGGTTCCCTGTAACCTCACTTCTTGCAGGGAGGGAACTGCCAGAAGGCCCTCGGAGTTGGACCTCAGTGTCCGGGGTGAACGATGGGGCTGGAGATGCTCCTTCAGGTATACATGCGTGTCTAGGAATACAATCCTTTCCCATTCTCCTGTTGATAAGCACCCCACCCCACCCCCACTACGGGCACCAATAATACTTGGTGTGTGATTTTCATCAGGAAACGGTTACATAAACCCCCTCCTCCCTGGAGTCTCAATCCCACCTGCAAGTTAGCCATGGGCGGGCTATGTAAACAATGCTGAGTAGAATGAAAGGGGATCTTAAACCCACAGCTCACCACCGCAACCTATAGATGTAAATGCTTTAGGGACAAAACTGCTAAGTAGGAATAGCACATTCAAGCATTTGTTTTTGCTGAGCTCGTATCAGGATGATGTGATTAGAGCTGTCAAAGGCTCCATACGTAATCATTTACGTTCCAGATGTTCTGGAATAACGGCAATGATCTGTCTTGGCGCACGGCGGCAAGTATATCGAATGGAAAGGAAGGAGTACCGGGGGAGTTAAACGAATGAATGGCGTTCAGCTAAAATCAGGTGTAGATATGTGCAAGTACCACAACGGTAAGAAGGATTTTGTGTCCCGAACTGTAAAGAGTGCCATGGAATACTTTCCCTAGCGTGGCAGTGAAGTCATGGGGGCAGGGGGTGGGGGAGAGAAAGGTTCTCACCAACTAGGTTTCTGCATGCCTGGCTGCCGTGAAAAAGGAACTAAAAGAGGACCAGTTTACAAATATGAAGTACAGCAGGACCATAAAGAAGCTGGATATTTCTGCAGTCTGTTGCAAAAGCACACACACACACAAATAATTATCATAATATCAATAACCGCCAAAGAGATGTGTGTGTGTTTTTGTAATAATTTGGAAAGGGTGTTTGAGCAGCCTCTGAGCATCCTTTGCCCAGGCAGGATGGGGGAGGCCATCATTAGGGTGCCATCGCAGCACTAGCCTTCAAGGGGCGCAGTTTTAGACAAACTAGTTTTCTTTTGCGTTTGACCAAGGCAATTTAAGATCGAGGCACTGCTTTTTCGTGCCATTTAAAATAAACTTTGCAGCTTCAAGTTTTAATTCCGTCCGTCGTCCCCCCCCAACCCTGCTTTTGAAAATCTAAGTTAGCAGGGGAGGGGGGTTTGTGTGGGTGCGCGCACGCGCAAGTATTTAGCTTCGCCTAGGGCGCAAAACAGCCCCGGCACCGACGCTGCCGGAAGGGTGAATGCACTCTGCACATGCTCAGGAGGCGGCGCAAAAACGACGACAAGCAGCTAAAGTAAAGAGCTTCGGGAAACACTCACTAGGGGCGTGCCTGCCTGTAGGTCGGTCTGTCCGTCCTCCGGGCGACCTGCGCTCCTCCTCTGCCCGCTCCCGCGTAGAGATATTGAAAGAATCACGTGACTCCGAATCCTCCTTCATCCCAAAGTGGGAGGAGGAGGAGGAGGATGTGGTCCAGATTAGCATCACTGCACATAGACTTAGAAATGCAGACTGATCACTCGCATCCGAATAGGAGACTTCCTGGTAACTTTTGAAGACTCGCTCGCTCCTTCTTCTGTCAGAGACAATGTGCGCCTTCCTAGTGGGCTGCTAGCATATATATTGCGAGTTCAAATTGGATTGGATCATGTGAATAAATAAATCCAGTAAATCAATACAAAATACTTTTTAAAATGTAATTTTGCAAAATACACTCGCTAGCTGCAAGTGTCCCTCCAAGTGTCCCTATTTTCGAGGATCAGTTGCAGATTTACAGAAGTCATCCCGGTTCCTGATTTGATCCCAGAATGTCCCTATTTCCATCCCTATTTTCCCTGGATAAAAGTTGGAGGGTGTGGATGTCTTCTAAAGGTTGCTTAGTTACTTATCTCTTTGGCTCAGGGGTTGCATAACTCCACACCCTACGGAGTATTTCAATATTTGCAATCACTGAACAGAGATAAGAAACCCAAGGAGATCACTTAGGGATTTACTATCAAAATAAAACACCATTTGGGTTACTTGTTAAGGAAACAAGAAAAACTTGCCTCTTAAACACAAGCAATCTTAGCCACCCAGCACAATGAAAGGGTTAATATTCTTTCCCCATGCATTTATTTGCCACTCAGTACAGCCTGGCCAGGACATGTTGTTGGACCTGGTTTCTGATTTGGTCCTGCCCTGCTTTTCCTTAGTATGTCCCTATTTTCATTGGAGAAATGTTGGAGGGTATGGTAGAGAAGATGGGACCTACAGTTCCCTTTGCCGCCAGCACTTTAGGATATGTCTGCCATCCATCAGTACAGTTGAATCGGGAAGAATGCACATTGGTTTAGTTGCCTTTGTTCAATCCTCTTTGCGAATGGTTTTACACTCTGTTAATGCAGGAGCATGAAATATTGCTGAACGGGTATAAGCCAATTTGTGTCTCTGCGTTTGGAAATTGTTCCTTAAATCGCCACTTCCTGATTTTGGCCCTGCTGCACTATTTATGACTGCGAACAACAATGTCAACAAAGAGCAGTGCGGCATTTGAACACTTGATGTCACTCCAAGGCCACATTATTAGCAGCAAGGTGCTTCCTGCAGAGTTGCCAAAGGATCCAACCGTAATGACAAAACTAGCGCTACGCATAGAAAAATGTCCCCATGGGGGAAAAAATATTTTAATTCTGTTTTGATTTAGGTTCATCAGCATCAAAATAAAATAAAAAAACCCTGCTCTTTTCAATTCTGGTTCAGACACAAAGTTTCCAAAATGCTTCAGCATCCAGTTTCAGCCACTTTGAATCAATAGGGATAGATTTTATACAGATTGTACAAAAAAGGTTTAAAATTGCAATGTAATTTCCACAAGAAAAAATACAACAAACATTTCATTTAAGAAAATATAATTCAGCATGCTGTTTTCATGCCAACTTTGCTGCCACATACACCCGGACAACACCATTACTGGCCCCAACAACATCAAACATACCATCTCAGGACTATTTAATTGCTCATCTTCTAATATTGTGTATGCCATCAAATGCCAACAGTGCCCTTCAGCTCTCTACATTGGACAAACAGGACAAACCCCATGCCAAAGGATAAATGGACACAAATCTGATATCAGGAATCACAAGACAGAGAAACCAGTAGGAGAACACTTTAGTCTCCCAGGCCGTTCTATACAAGATCTCAAAGTAGCTGTCTTACTACAAAGGAATTTCAGAAATAGACTGGAAAGAGAAGTTGCTGAATTGCAACTAATTACCAAACTTAAAACCATGGAGAGACCTGGTCTGAACAAAGACATTGGATTCTTATCTCATTATGCAGGACAAAGCTATCTTTAGCCATCTCACCCCTTGCCTTTTCCTGTAAGACCAATTGCAGTCGTTAACAGTCGTCAACAGGTTTTCCACACCTATCAGCTGATCACCCATTCCTACCACCCTTCTGAGTAATACCCCTCCCCGCTCTTTCACTATATATAAGGGTCTGGTGACTTCTGTTTCAGTGTATCTGAAGTGTGCATGCACACGAAAGCTCATACCAAGAACAAACTTACAGTAGTTGGTCTCTAAGATGCTACTGGAAGGATTTATTTTTTTATTTTTTATTTTGTTTTGACTATGGAAGACCAACATGGCTACCTACCTGTAACCCAAAAAATCAGGTAGTCATTTACTTGTTTAAGATGCTGCTTTTTTGAACAATCACCATACAAAGCGATGTACAATCTTTAAAATTCGTAACCGTTAATGCCACAATGAAACCCACCAAATTTATCCACTGAAAGGACACGACAATAATTTTAACCCCTAAATATTATTTTCTGCATTAATTTATACCGAAAGAACTTTAGCTCATTTTGAGTATTGTCAATTTTAAGTCTCCTGTTGCTGTAATGCCATTATATACATCAATGGCACAGCAATACTTTGTATGGATACCACAGCTCAATGGAAGTATATCATGCAGCCAAAAGTGGCAGAAAAGAAACTAAAATGACCGGAAGGGAGAAAAAGAGAAAAGGAGGAAAAAACTGACCGGAGAGTATGGTGGTGGGCTTCCTTGTATTTTGAGAGATGCTGTATTTTTTCCCTCCCCCTCATAATACTAGAAATCAAAGTTATGAAATGAATCCAATCGGCAGCAGATTCAGGATGATACATGCAAGAAGGAAGCAGTTCTTTACAAAGTGTACTTAACTTGCCACCAGATGTTTAGATGGCTATACTCTTTAGATGGCTTTAAAATGGTTTGGGCAAGTTCATGCAGCATATGCCAGCCAAGAGTGAACCATCATGATATTTAAATGGAATTGCTATGAACTGCCGCTGTGTGTGTATCTATACCAGTGTTTTTCAACCTTTTTGGGGCAAAGGCACACTTGTTTCATGAAAAAAAATCATGAGGTACACCACCATTAGAAAATGTTGAAAAATTTAACTCTGTGCCTATATTGACTATACATAAAGTAATTTTCCCACGGCACACCAGGCAACATCTCGCGGCACACTAGTGTGCCGCGGAACAGTGGTTGAAAAACACTGATCTATACTGTGTAGCAGGAACCAGAACCGGCCCACTCATGAGGCAATATGAGTTGACCGCCTCAGGTGGCAGGATGCAAGGGGGCAGCAGATCCTGGTGCAGATCTTCATTTCCCCCTTGTTCCAACGTTTCTTCTTCCCTGGTGGGGAGGGTAGGAAAAAGTGCTTCTGGCTGCATTCATTCACCTTAAGTGGATAACTACATTCTTGTTCCATGAGTTGCGGCATTTCCCATTTCCATTTATAGCAAGTACTTAAAACAGAAATGTTTGGCTTCCCACTTTATCTTTATGGCTTAGGCTCGGGGGCAGCAGCTGGCCACTGTTTCTCGTAGGGAGAAGATCTACCAGGGCCGTCTTACCCATAGGCACTAGGGACGCAGGGCACCCAGGCGCCAGGCTCTCAGGGGCGCCAGGCCGAGAGTCCAGGGAAGAGCCCGCCCGTCAGTTGGAGCGCTGTGGCGCGCTCTACTACTGCAGACGGCTCTGTGTTGCGAGTTCGGGGGCGACTGACCAAGTGAGACGCTGAGGCAGCTGGCCGGGTCTGCCCTCCATGCACGCCTGGAACTGGACAACCTGGGGGGGGGGGCCCACCGGGCGGATCTTTGCACCCCAGTGCCGCATATGCTTAAGACAGCCCTGAGATCTAAACACCTCTTCTTGTTTTGCCGTAACAGACTAATACAGCTGCTGCTCTAGAAGTTTTTATCCTCTAAGCCACCCAAACCCTCTGCTGAACATTTTGAGCCTCCCCCCCCCCCTTTCCTCTCCAGCAACATCCATCTTCAGGGGGCCCTCCTTCTGTTAGCATTGATCTACAGGGGAAATAGAAAACATGGCTGGGTTGTTATATACCCGGTTTCAATTTCTGCTGCGATGATTGAGTGTACATACAGAATCTTTGAAACATGGTCACTCTAACTTATTTTGTCTTCCTGTCAATAGCATGACACTTGTTCAAATAGTGGGTCGATACCAGCTGATCTTTTTATGTTAAACTGCCACACGGAATTGCCTCTCTTATTAGAGATGCAGTTTTTCTCCTGACAATGTTTAACTCAAGAATTTTTGGAAGGGAAACGGGGAGGAAGGGATTGGTTAGGTGCAAATTATTATCGTTATTTTAAAAGAGGAACGTGTCCACAGAAATATAGACATGTTGTTGTTGTTGTGTCGTTTAGTCATGTCCGACTCTTCGTGACCCCATGGACCAGAGCACGCCAGGCACTCCTGTCTTCATATAGACATATATTTCTCCTTAAAGTGGATAAATGTTGTGTGTCACAAGGGCCCACAACACTGTGCATTTTAAGGGGGGCAGATCTGTGCTTGGAAGTCCCAGTTTCTGGCAAAGGATCTCTGAAACACAGGTTTTCTCACATGTTGTGTTGAAACATTCACAAAACCAAGGTAATACATACCTGTCCAGCCAGTGATATGGTCATGAGGAACCCACCTCTTTCCAGGTGTAAAGCAGGGTTGTTTTGTAAGGATGAGAAAAATACATAATAGAGGTGGAAGGATCACAACTTTCTTCCATCTGTTTTGAGACATCACAGAATAACATGGAACTTTTAGTTTGGGTTGGGCTACGGCTATTTCAGAAACAATTGTCAACCCCTTTCAGTATCTTGGAAAGTCATCGTTTCATATGCGCTGCTTAATTTTGTTACTTTTTCTATTGAACCATGTACTTGAAGACTGGAGCAGAATTAAAGGCATGAGAGATAATATCTGTCTGGGGCAGCCCAAGAGAACACATGTTTAAGGAGAGTGATTTTCTGTGGACTTCTGTCATTTTCTGTTTGCTCCCAATTTTAGTTTTCCCGTTAAAAAAAAAAATCCTCAAGTTTAAAATATTGGGTGAAATATGGAAAGTAATCTGAAACAACTGCTTTCAAGAACAGCAGGATTAATGACAGAACATGAATTTATACATGTAAATTTGGTGGGACTTATTCCCAGGCAGGGATTGGGGAGGAATTTGTCTGATTTGCATTTTTATGGAAACTTGCCTAATTCACATTTCTCAAATGAACAAGTGAACCAAAATATAGCTCTCTTTCAGCACTTGCAGTTCTCTGAATTTTGTGGTGCAGTTCTTCCATGTATGCACAAAAATGCATATATCTGGAGAAATAATATTCAGAACTACATTACCTTATTAAAAATTTATTTTAATAAAGTGCATATTAGGCAAAATTGCATACAGAGGAGCATATATTAGGAGAAATGAGCTTTTTTAAAAGTCACAAATTGATGCAAAAATTGAATGAACTAAAGATTGAGAAAATGAGAAATGCAGAGAAACTAAAACTGATAGATAACATCAATCTATGCCTCCCGATAAGGGATTGCAGACTCAACTACTTATTCTAAAAGCATGATGCACAGTAATGAATTCCAGTCAAACACTAAAAGAGTTTGCAAAGTATGAACTGGAATCTCCTGGTATTTCAAGCAGTTCCATTTTTAATTATAATAATATTATTAACTATTTTTATAATTCCAATAATATGCATGATGCAAAATACAAGCTAAAAAAAAAAGCTGAACAACTTTTGTGTCCGAATTTTCATTTTCTGAAGTGTCACAACCCTAATATATGATAAAAGATAAATGGTACTGGTCCTATAAAGCCAACTATAAACATCATTGGTCTTCAAATAATCAAATGAAGTCAGATATACAATGTCAGAAGTCAACTCTCAAATGCCATCAGTTGTCAAATTTCACATCGTGCCAGATGCTAAATAGGTGTCAAATAAAACGCCACGTGTCAATCATCAAACAGCCTCAAATACCAAATAACAATTTCACTGGATGTCAGATATTGACACCAAACACCAGATACTGAATTTCCAAATGGATATTTCACCGTAGAATCGGCAGAGAATAATTTGCAGGAGGCAAAATAGCGCTGGCTGTAGAAGGCATGTATAGTACATGTCTAGTCTGAGCCTCACAATGATCCTCTGCTTTGCTTATCCAAACTATGGTCAATTTGGAAGACACTTGACTTCACGAACCATTTGCAGGCTCCAAGACATCTTGTCCCAAGCATGCTCTGCACAAACAGGCCTTTGTCTCTCCTGAGCGTTTAAGAGCTCTTGCTCCCGATGAAAAACCTCTTGTGCCAGACAAGTACTCTCTCAAGACGCAGCTGAAACCATGATTCCTTCCCATTCGCCTAATGAAAAAAACCCACAGGGTTTGGCCCAACATATTTCCCTTTATCTTGCATTTGGCTTTCTGTTCTATGCTTTCCTTTGGGTGACAATATCCAACTAAGGCGTACTCCTTATTGGTGTGGACCATGGCTATTGAATACCTTCAAATATTTATCTGAAGAAAATAGGGACGTTCTATTCCATAATAATAATTTTACTATTTATTGCCCCAGTCACTCTGGGCGGCTTCCAACATATATAAAAATATAAAACATTAAACGTTAAAAAAACTTCCCTATACAGGGCTGCCTTCAAATGGCTCAGGGGATGGATAATTCCATACCCTCCAACATTTATCGAATGAAAATAGAGACGTCCTAAGGGAAAGCGGGACATTCCGGGATCAAATCAGAAACTGGGACGGCTTCTGTAAATCCAGGACTGTCCCTGGAAAATAGGGCAAATTGGAGGGTGTGTATTGAACAAAATAGCTGCATACCCTCCAACATTTCCCTGATGAAAATAGGGACTTATTCAACAACAGCAGTAACAATTTTATTATTTAAACCCTGCCCATCTGACTGGGCCGCCCCAGACACTCTGAATGGCTTTCAACATATATAAAAACATAATAAAACATTAAGAAAATTTAGAAACCTATACAGGGTTGCCTTCAGATGTCTTCTAGTTATCTCCTTGGCTCGGGATGTAAGTATGAACTGTGTCAGTGTGTTTGTTTTCTGACTTGGATAAGCTTGGTTCTCCCCTGCTTTCACTCCACAAATCTAGAGCAGAATTCTCCTGCCTTATTTCTTATGCTGTTGTTCATACTATATTGTTTGTTTTTTAATTCTGCTATTGCTATGAAACTGCTTTGTCCTTTTCAAAAAAACAACAGCACAAAAAAACCACGAATAGGTAAAAATGAATAAATCTCTCCATCTTCCACTGCTATTTTTTTTCTAGAAAAAGAGGGGCCACAACTCACCTTGAACGCCTCCCTCATTCTCTTAGGATGGCAATGAGATATGCCAGAACTGAGTTCCAGCTGAAAAAAAGCCTTGCCTACTCCCATGTTGGGTTGTCTGCCTTTACCCACACACCCCTTACACGCCCATTCAATTAAACACTTATTTTAATTAAATTTAAAACGGGATGGAAGAGAGAAGCAGGTTGTCATATTCCAAGGACTACTTCCTTAAAGTAGCATAAATGCAGTTTCTCAGCTACTTTCTACGTATTCACTTTTGGAATATACATTTGCCAAATGTCTTCTGTCTTGCACGTGTGGATATATCCAACTGAGACCAAACCAAAATGATCTATCTCCCCCATTCACAGGCAGCAAGACAGGAAGCATTTTGACCAATTTGTTTTGGCCAATTTGTTTTGGCAACAGCATCCCTCCCCCTTCCAAAAGCCCCCATCAGGGCAATGCTACATCACTGCGTAATGTCACTGCTAGGAGCATTTTGGGAGAAGAAATGGGGGCCAGGAAATGAAGGTCACCATCGACCTTCAGCAGTGGATGCTAAATCCTTCCACAGCACCACCCCCACCTCCTAACTTCTGCTGGAGTTTTGGCTCCTCCAAACCACAAAAAAGCAAGCTGAAAGTTCTTCCCTGAGAATTTACAGCTTAATACTCGTCTGAGCCATTTTGGAGCATACTCCAAGCCTCCCGTTTTGAGTCTGCCATGTTTTTGGGGCATGACCATGTCCTTGCCCACCTCTCCTCTCCCATCTTCTGGCATCCCCAAGAGACTGGCCTCTATTCCTCCCCTTTTCTCTTACCATCGGTTGGTAACCCACGGCGTCCCCACACCTATTCCTTAGAACAATTCTGGCACTTTTCTCTCCTCCTCCCGCCACCCAGACTTTGGCCCTCGTAGAGATGGTGACATAACAGCGGGAAAGTAGAAACCCCCAACCCTGATTATCCCAACAGTCGGCCTCTCCAGCGTCATTGGGGGAGGATATTCCTAATTAACCGTCAGACAAAGGAGCAAGGAGCTCGGGTCCAGGAATCCTGGGGTTTGTCCACTGCTGCTAATGTGTGCAAGCTGCTTCTTGGCTTCGTGGTCAGCCTGGTTCCATGCAGACACCTCCACCCATTACAGTCCACCTCCCCCCCCTTGCAACCCTCCTACCTCTCAGGCATGTGGATTTTATGAATGAAACTTTCTGACAGTTATGGGTTTGGCAGGATCCCATTCATTCCGCCAGGGAATGTGTGACCATCAGCCTTCATTAGAGGCTTCTTCCAGTCAGCTGAGAGCTCATTAACTTAAAGTGGCCTCTTGTTTTAAAAACTCTGAGACAGAGGTTGGGGGCTTCGAGAAGGGGGAGGTGGGTCGGGGGGCCGAGGGTCCATTGTTCCACATGCCACCGCTCCTGTGAGATTAGGTGCCCTTGGAGGCGTGTGAGAGAGGCTAAAACAACTTTAATTAGTTATTTTCAAAGATTTCTTTCCCCTTTCCCTCCCCCCCCCTTTTGTGTATATCAGAGAGGGGGGTTTCTTTCTGTGGTAGTTTTTTCTGCATGAAAGCATTTCTTGTTATTATGCTTAAGTCGAGGTCCTTAGCCTTTGTCTCCCTCCCAACAATAGGAGTTGGTCAAAAGCTTCTTCCTAAATTCCTGGAGATCTGCTGAAAGAGAAGGGCCACGAAGCTGGAGATCTCTTTGGTACTGATGCCTTTTCAAAGGCTGCTGGGGGTGGAGTGGGGTGCCAAAATATTTTTTTTTAAACTTTAAAAGCTGGATGGTTGGCTGAGGCCCCCACTGTGAACATTGGCCAATATGGTATTTTATGGAGATAAGAGGGGCGACAGAGATTGCACCCAAACAGGGAAGTAGATAATGTGTACTTTGTTCCATGGACTCAATCATGGCTGTTTTCCCACTTTGCTCGGTAGTCATGTACAACAATGTAAGTACAAAGTCTCAGGGAAAGTAAAAAGGCACTCCTAGGAGCTGCAACCTGCTCCTTTCAGGGCACTTCTGTTGTGCCAAATCAATACTGAAATGAATGAACATTGCCCAAGCACAAACATGGCTTATGCAAGATGCTACTTAGCCGGTACTCCTTCCTCCTCTGGTTAAAACACTTTATCCATAGCCTAGAACAGGGTTTCCCAAACTTTAGTCTCCAGGTGTTTTTGGACTACAGTTCCCATCATCCCCAACCACTGGTCTTGCTAGCTAGGGATGATGGGAGTTGTAGTTCAGAAACAGAGACCCAAACCACTGGTCTAATGTATCTCTGGAGCAAAGGATGGATGGGGATGGAGAACCTTTTGTGATGCGAGATGTTAGGAAAGACTATGGTGGAAAAGGTACCAATTGAAGCACACACACACACAGGGCCCATCCACCCTTCTGCTCATCCCGTTTACCGTCGAATTGGAGAAAACGTCAAGTTGGGTTTTCTTCGGACTGATGTTTGCTCTCATTTGGTGCTGAAGAGCAGGTTTCTCGGGGGGGGGGGGGAGGGAAGTGGCAGGCCAAACAGAAGTGTGGGCAGGTACATAAAATCAGCGCACACTTTTGCTTTTTATGAGAGGTAGCCTTGGGCACCTCCTTAAGCACACAGATTCGAGGAGGGGCATGGTTTGAAAATTGTAAGTAGTGTGGTGTCAGTCTGTGCATTTCACAAGATAATGCTCCCCACTTTGTTGTACCGCAAAGGCTGCCTACAGCAGCCAGTGTGGTGTAGTGGTTAAGAGTGGTAGACTCATAATCTGGGGAACCGGGTTCGTGTCTCCACTCCTCCACATGCAGCTGCTGGGTGACCTTGGGCTAGTCACAATTCTTTGAAGTCTCTCAGCCCCACTCACCTCACAGAGTGTTTGTTGTGGGGGAGGAAGGGAAAGGAGAATGTGAGCCACTTTGAGACTCCTTCGGGTAGTGAAAAGCGGGATATCAAATCCAAACTCTTCTTCTTCTTCTTCTCTGAACAGTCAAGGCCTGGAGTTGAATAACCACCACCATCTCTATTTCCAGTTCTGAGTGAGGATAATAGTTATTACAAATAGTTTGAGTGAGGGTCTGTGACTGGGGTGGACTGTGTGGATGTTCATGAATGGAGAGTGCATGAAGTATCTATTGTGTGAATGGTTTGCATGTGCACCCTTGGCCCCACTCATGTTTGGATTTGACCTTGTCCAGCACAGCTTCCCTTCCTGCCCAAGGAGACACAAGAGACCACGTGGTTCTCAGGTGAAATGTGTTAAGAGGGTTGAGCAGGCCAATTCTCTCTTCTACTCCAGACCCCAAGTTTCTCCTTCCTTCCTTCCCTTTCCCTCAACAGTCCATACCTTATGGAAGTTGCAGATCCCCCGCCGTCTGTTTTGGGGGTTAAAAAACGTTTTTCTTTAAATTTATGAACTTGCATGTTTCCGCATACCTAGAGTCGCTCCTCAAATTTATAGAAACTACAACCTTCTAAGTGGATGCTTTCTGCCACCAATCTAGTGCACATCCAACCACCTCAGTTCGCTCTTAGAGGGATGAATGCTTCCAGTTTTTGAATTCGGTTTCTATAACCATTGCAAGCCTTCTTTGAAGCTATCTTGCGCAACCTGAACGAAAGGTAAAACTAACAAAACGGATATCCAGCTATCAGGACACCAGACTTGCTCCGTTCTGCTTGTAAATTCTAAAGATGTAATTAACATTTTAAGCAGAGGCAACTTGCTGAAAAGGCCAGTCCTGTGCATGTTAACTAATAAATGCAAGACTCACCTTCTCCTTCCTGTTGCTGACTTGTGTGTCACCTTGTCATGAAGCAGTCACATGCTCCAATGCCCACCTGTCCCCAGTCTTCTGTCGCTCTCTGCATCCACCACCCATCAAACTTATTTCCCTCCCACTTTCCGCAACCTGTCACAATTAATGCATGCCGTTCTCCCCATCCCAAAATGAAATATAGGGAAAGCAGAGGGACCTCTTGCCCGTTTCCCCATAGTAGGCCAGTCATAGAAACAAAACACATGCATTTTAGGGGAGAGTAACAGCGCTGGGGAGATATTTTAGCCCCAAAGTAGAGTCTCACGGTTGCTCGGTCCCTGCTCCTGCCAACCTAGCAAACCGAGAGCACGTCAAAGTGCAAGTAGATAAATAGGGACCGCTCCGGCGGGAAGGTAAACGGCATTTCCGTGCGCTGCCCTGGTTCACCAGAAGCGGCTTAATCATGCTGGCCACATGACCCGGAAGCTGTACGCTGGCTACTTCAGCCAATAAAGCGAGACGAACACCGCAACCCCAGAGTTGGACACGACTGGACCTAATGGTCAGGGGTCCCTTTACCTTTACCTAGAGTCTCACGGTATCGACAAGACAGTGAGTAATGTCAGTCCATATAGCTGGTGGACTGGACAAGCAGAAGGACTTTCCCCAAGGTCGAATAACCCAGGCGCAAGTTAGTCCATCCCTCCCTACTAGTGGTGTAGGAAGGGATATTCAGCAAGCATTGGAATGGGGGATTGGGTAAATCAGTGCCAGAATTACGTATAAGCTGAACAAGCCATAGCTTAGGGCCCCACTCTCTTGGGGGCCCCAAAAAATTTAAAGGGGAAAAAATGTACATTTTCAAAATAAGATAAACAAATAAAATAAATCCTGCATACAGCAACAGTGTTTTGTGTTGCGTACGCTCTTATGATGTAAGTCATGGGCCCCGCCTGCTCCCTAAAATATCACTGGTTTGCCCATATATATAGGGTGCCTACATTCTGCATGGCAACATGTGCAAATGGCTTTCGATCCTTATTAGGTCCATAAATTACCATATAGCATATACAGTGGTACCTGTTTGCGGACACGATCCGTTCCGGGGTGCTGTTCACACCCCGAAAAGTCCACAACCAGAGCAGCACCTTTGCGCACGCACAAAGTGTGCAGAACGCTTCTGCGCATGCTCCAAAAACCGAAAGTAAACACTTCTCCGTTTGCTGCGTTTTTAAGATAAAAAAACACAACCTGAAGCAGCCGTAACCTGAGGCATGACTGTATTCAACACAAAAAACAGCGACAATTTGTTGTTGACAAAGGGCAGCCGGACATATAAACGGCCCCATTACCTTCAGTAACTTAGGGCCTCCTCAAACCTAAATCCGGCCCTGGGGTAAACCCATCCCAATGATCACCTAATACAGTGGTTCTCAACCTTGGGTCCCCAGATGTTTTTGGCCTACAACTCCCATCAACCCTAGCGAGCAAGACTAGTGGTTAGGGATGATGGGAGTTGTAGTCCAACAACATCTGGGGACCCAAGGTTGAGAAAGGCTGACCTAATAAAAGACCAAGCCCCTGCAGGCAT
The DNA here is from genome assembly GCF_009819535.1 of Lacerta agilis. Lineage (NCBI taxonomy): Eukaryota > Metazoa > Chordata > Lepidosauria > Squamata > Lacertidae > Lacerta > Lacerta agilis. The sequence goes on from NC_046316.1 coordinate 12,523,316, forward strand.
TCAGCCGCTTCAGATTGTCATAGTCCTGTGCTGCCAGCAACGGCAGGGAGGGAAAAGCCAGGTACTTGCCTGGAGTCAGAGTCCGTATACAAGGTCAGGAATATCTCAGTTCACGTAGCCAGACGATCTGGGGTTTGTGTGTGTGTGTGTGTGTGTGTGTGTCAAGAAAGCCAAGGGTCCAGGGTCACAAGAAGCAGCAAGGTCTGGCCAGGAATGTTGTTTCCAGCAACTGACTGAGGCTGGGAACCCTGCTTAAGAAAGCTGGAGCCAGCTGGTTCTCATCAGGAGCAAGAAGGCCGATCAGCAGCAGGTGGAGTCCCTTCGCCTTCTGCTCCTTCAGGCTGCTGTTCAGCAGGTGAAGCCGACTCCAGGCCCATGAAACAGATAATGGTCAGGAGTGGGGTTTCAGCTTCCCCTATCCTAAAGTGCCTGGCTCTTAGCTCAGGACTCTCTTTCCCCCTTGCTCTCCCCCATCACTCTATTTTTAAACCTGCCTTTCATCTGTTACTTAGTCAGAGTCACTCCTCACACGCTATAATCACTCAGGAACTCGTTCAAAAACAGCCCGCCCACCCCAGGAAATAAGGGCTGGGAGGAGACCAGCAGTAGTCTTCTCCTATGCACCAAGAGATATGTACAGGCGAAACTCGAAAAATTAGAATATCATGGAAAAGTCCATTTATGTAAGCAATTGTTCTCATTAGCTACTGGAGTTTAACATGTGAGATAGAAATTGTTAATTTGGGGTTCTCATCAGCTGTATGCCATAATATCACAATTATAACAAATAAAGGCTTGACATATCTCGCTTTGCATGTCATGAGTCTATCTCATATATTAGTTTCACCTTTTAAGGTTAATTACTGCAAGAAATGAACCTTTCAACGATATTCTAATTTTTCGAGTTTCACCTGTAGATATGGCGTGGGGTGGGGGGACTTGCAGGGGAGGTGGAAGATCTGGCTTCCAAGGAGCTGTCTGCAGATCTTGCTGCCATCACAGCAGCAGGTGATGCATTCCCTGGAGGCTGGATCTGTTGCGTCTGTGGGTGCTGACGCCCGAGGCAGTTGCATCCCTTTGCCTTAAGGGTGGGCTGCTGCTGGGTTGCCATATGTCCTCTTTTCCCAGGACACACCTTCCTTTTCATGGGTATGTAAAACGAGAGTCGTCCTACCAATCCATCATTAAAAGTAGACGTCAACCAACACATCCTCTTTTTTAGCTCTTCGAAATATGGCAAAATATGGTTATCACTCACACCCCTGTGCCAAAATCCTGCAGCAAAATGGGCCATGCTTTTAGGGTGTACAATATGTGGGGAAAGTTCCTAACACCAGAGAGCTTTGCCCAGCCAGAGGAGCACAGCGCAGGAAATATTCAAAGACAGGACATTTTGTTATCGTGCATCACACCCAGGAGGTGCAAGAAATAACCATGGCAGTGGTAAGCTATTTTCCCATATTTTATAAAGGCCCTGACCCAGCCTGAACTCGAGAGTGAATTTATTTGTGGAAGAATTGTTAATTTCAAAATAGTTTCAGGTGTTAATACCAAGGATTCCAGAACCCTTCGGACCTGTATAAAGCAGAAACTGTTTTACACAGCCCAGGGGGTACCCTCCACTGTCTCGGATGCTTTGACATACATGGAAGTGACAAAGAGAAGCGGCTTGTGCTCATTGTGTATATGATATGAGGTCATAACCTGAAGTCTCATCATTCAGGCGAGTAGCTGTCAGAATGGGAAGGCAGAAAACAGCGGGATGAATGGAATACGTGTTTGAAGACACAGGATGTTGTTTTAAGACCCGATGCCAAGCCGTATCGTGTACAAACAGACCATACCGTTCCCATTTGGTTGCTCCGGGGCTGTAAAGAGTAGAGGGATGTGGTATAATTTAAGTCAATTGCCAATCCTACCTTGTGTTCACCCAGGGCCGTCTCGCCCATAGGGGCTGGTGGCGCGCTGCGCCAGGGCGCCGGGCCCCCCAGGGGCACCCCCGCGAGCCCACCGGCATACCAGGTGACCCCTCCCCAACCCGCCCCTGCCCCCACGGGCGGGCGTGCGGGCTGAAAGCCAGCCGCCCTCGCCTCCCGGAGCCCCAACTGGAGCGCTGGAAGGGCACGCAGAGCCCTGCGCCACTCCAGCGCCACGCCCCTCACCCCCCGCTCGCCCACCCCCCTACCATGGGGCGGCCAGCGCGGGAGGGAGGTGGGCGGAGAGGCGGCACGCCGGGGGCGCCGAGGGATCGCTGCGCCACGGTGGCCGATCCCTCTAAGACGGCCCTGTGTTCACCAGTGGTCACCAGGAAAAAAATGGGAGAATAGGCATCTGAGTAGATTTCTTTTAAAGCTTAATGAAGCTGTAGTCAGAGAGAAATATTTTTTCCCCAAATTAGATGCCCCAAGAAGCTTTTGACAAATGCCCTTGACAAATAGGAGTGCTAAATTGATTGCACTTATCACAACCTTTGTGAGATTTTGTTTTTGGGTTTTGCCATGCGGAATCACAAGCACTTGGCTTCTTCAGCAGCCTGCTTCATCTTAGCCTCTGATTCTGGACTGCTCTCTGCCACAGTCTCTTCCTGCTCACTAAACCCTGTTCCCTCTTCAGCTTCTGACACCTCCTCCTCCCAGTCTGTTTCCTCTTCTCCCTCCGACCACTCATCCCGCCACCAATCCCCTGGCTCTGAGCCTTCTTCCCTTGGGGGTTCTCCAGCTGAAGGCTCCCACCACTCCTCTGCATGCCACCAGCCCACACAATCATTGAACATATTACTGAAATTTAACACATCCTTGTTTTGCAGGATTACGTATACAGTCATACCCTGGGTTGCGCTCGCTGCAGGTTGCGCGTTTTCAGGATACGAATGCGCCGAACCTGGAAGTACTGGAATGGGTTATTTCCGGCGCAGAAGCGCCGGATTGCGTCACGTGCGTGCACAGACGCAGTGGCGCGGGTTGCGAACGCGCCTCCCGCACAGATCGCGTTCGCAACCCGAGTGTCCACTGTACGGTTCCCTATGCGCCATTTTTAAGATTCCAACAAGCCTACAATACGGGGAGATGGTGCCTTCCACCCCTTGAAAGTTCTGTGCATGGAAACTGCCCGATTTTCGCTTCAGCACTGGTGACAGGAGGTCATCCTCTATTGCCCCTGAAGACAGCAGGCAGACTTGGGGTTGGGGCTGCAGGGCCCCACAGCTCTGTCCTCCTAGCATTTGCTGCCTCCTCCTCACTGCAGAAAGAGAGGTGCTGCAATCCCAAGCCAGACAGGGCCTTATAGGTTGAAAAACACATTATAGGTTGAAACACACACTTTGCATTGGGTTTGGAAATGAACTGGAAGCTGGTGAAAGCAGAAAGGACCAGGGTTCAAATTATTAAATTACATTAATCTAGCCAGATTATTATTATTATTATTATTATTATTATTATTATTATTATTATTATTGCATAGCACTTTGCAGTAACCTTTCCCAACCCGAGAACCTCTAGATTGTGCCGTCTGGGACTGATGGGAGTTACAGTGGAACGGTCTCCCTTGGGAGGTTGTGGACTCTCCTTCCTTGGAGGTTTTTAAGCAAAGGTTGGATGGCCCTTTGTCATGGATGCTTTAGCTGAGATTCCTGCATTGCAGGGGGTTGGACTAGATGACCCTCGGGGTCCCTTCCAACTCTACGATTCTATGAATGGTGATGCAAGGTAGCTACAGATCAGATCATGCACTTCTACACCTTTTGTTGTTATCTGGAAGCAACATGTGGAAGCAACAGAAAACAACCCTCTGCAAGGCTACTTCTTCCTCCTCTCCTTGTTATGTTTAAACAAACTAATAGGCTGCTTCAGATGGCATTAAGCCATTGAAAGTGGAAAACAGAATAAAACGCCCAAAAAATCAAGCTCTGGAAAAAAAAAAAAAACACCATCCAAACTCCAAAAAAAGGAGGCGAAATAATTGGAGCTAATCAGTATTCCAGTGAGGGGAAAAGGTGGTGGTGGGGGGGGGAAGGATTCAGATTGAGGAAATGTCATGGGAAGAAAGAGTTCAACGTCTTCTCCCAAAACACCACTTCCCTGATCTTCAAAGTAGCCTTGCGGAGCTGCTAATTGGTTAAACAAAAACTGTGGGAGAGCCTAATCACATTATCGTCCACATCATATCTAATGGGCAAAGCAAAGAGGGTGGACAGGGAAGGGCATGGCAAGGAGGCCGGAGGGCAACTAATGCTTCAAAATGCAGGAGCCACAGGCGTTGTGCCAGTTCACACCTGAAACCTCATACTGGAAGCATGGGGCACAGGAATGGAGAGCAACAGGGAAAACACTGGAAGGTTGCCATTTTTTGTGGAACAGTGTCTGGATCACAATGAATAAATTGATGAACACATTGTGTCGACACCAGAGGAGAAGGCAAGCGTGGCTATCTTTGATCAGTGGCTATCTCCAAACCGCATTTGCTTAGCTGAACATTGATTTTGTTGTTCAGTCATTCAGTCGTGTCCGACTCTTCGTGACCCCATGGACCAGAGCACGCCAGGCACCCCTATCCTCCACTGCCTTCCGCAGTTTGGCCAAACTCATGCCAGTCGCTTCAAGAACACTGTCCAACCATCTCATCCTCTGTGATCCCCTTCTTGTGCCCTCCATCTTTCCCAACATCAGGGTCTTTTCCAGGGAGTCTTCTCTTCTCATGAGGTGGCCAAAGTACTGGAGCCTCAACTTCAGGATCTGCCCTTCCAGTGAGCACTCAGGGCTGATTTCTTTAAGGATGGATAAATTTGATCTTTTTGCAGTCCATGGGACTCTCAAGAGTCTCCTCCTTTCAATGCTGCCCATCTGGTGATGTCCATGTGTAGAGTCGTCTCTTGTGTTGTTGGAAATGCTACTGAGGAACATTGATACTGCCTTTTAATATGCACAGTGGAAGATTGCCCCATCGGTTGTGGCGAATCCTGCTTCCAGATCTCACCTGCACATCCATCCTAGGGATACCAGGGCTGGATCTAGACATATTAAAAAAAAAAACACTTCAGGAAAACATGTTGTAAAGCTCATAATGGGAAATCACATTGCCGACACATCAAACTCTATAGCGCCACCTGGCGCCACTGTGTTATAACGCATTTAAAACACTTTTTTCTTTTCTTTTTTACTAATGTAGCTGAGTCCCAGGTAAACATGGGTTTGCAAACGTGTAGTTCCATCCTGATGCAGCAGCTTTATTCACTGATTGTGTTTATATCCCACCTTCTTCTCCAAGGAGCTCAAAGTGATGCACATAGTTTCACCTCCAGAACAACTCTGCAAGGTAGGTTAGGCCGAGAGTTAGCGATTAGCCCAAGGTCACCCAATGAGATTCAGGGCTGAGTGGGGAATTGAAGCCTGGTCTCCCAGATCCTTCCTTGTTCAGAACTCATAACCACTATGCCACACTGTCTTCAGCAAATGCGCTGCTCCTTCTGCATTTTCTGCTCCATCCCAGCACTGCGGAAGTGCACCCTGAAGCTGTGAAAATGGATGTGGGCCAGAGGCAGGGCACACATGCCGAAGATCCAGGATCCAGGAAAGTCATTGGACGTGACCCAAAAAATGGGGGGATGGCACAGGAACCTTCTGAATTTCAGCAAAAAAGTGTGAGGAAGAGAAGACGAAAAACCCGCCAATCAAGATATGCAAACTCCAAACCCTCCAACATTTCTCTGATGAAAATAGGGACATCCCGTTCCATAATTTTACGATTTATACCCCACACATCTTACTGGGTTGCCCCAGCCACTCTGGGCAGTTTCCAACATATATAAAAACATTAAAAACATTAAACATTTTTTGTAAAAAAAAACCTTCTCTATGCAGGATTGCCTTCAGACAGCTCGGGGCTCGGATAATTCCATACCCTCCAGCATTTCTCCAATGGAAATAGGGACACCCTAAGGAAAAGCGGGACATTCTGGGATCAAATCAGAAACTGGGATGGCTTCTCAAAATCAGGGACGTCCCTGGAAAATAGGAGCACTTGGAGGGTCTGAAAGTCCCTGCCAAAGTGCAACAGAGGTTACGTAGCATCAGAATGCCACCATCTCTTGTGTTTAAATGCGCGGTTATAGTTTTGATTTGTACCTCTCAGTGGATTAATGACACCAGCAACCTTTCCATTACCATCAAAGACCAGGGTAGGTGTAGATAGGTTGTGGGGGGCAGGGGGGTGGGCGGATGAGGCCCGAGGCTTGCAAGCAGAAAGCCTCATGACCACAGCATTGATAAGGCTAAAAGATGAAACGGAGCTTCATTGGCAGAAGAGAGGCCAGGAAATGCCACGACAAATTAGCCCTCAGCTTCGCTGCTTTCTCCTTCATTATCCAAGCCCCCTCCGGAGAAGAATGGAGGAGGTTGTGACCCTCTCCCGGCACATGCACTGCTCTGCTTTTCCGTGTGTTCCTCTCGACAGCACTGGATGCAAGGGGAGCAGGGCCCTCTGATGCTTTGCGGTCAGGGGTGGAATCCGCACACATGTTAAAAACGTGAAAATGCCCTTTCCCCTTAAATCATTTTGAAAAATGCATTCAATTTGCTATAACTCGCAGTTGCCATCAAGTGTCAGAATTGCATATTGCACTTCACAACACATTCAAAACATTTTACAGTGGTACCTTGGGTTACAAACGCTTCAAGTTACAGACGCTTCAGGTTATGGACTCCGCTAACCTAGAAATAGTATCTCAGGTTAAGAACTTTGCTTCAGGATGAGAACAGAAATCGCGCGGCGGCGGCAGGTGGCACCATTAGCAAAAGTGGTACCTCAGGTTAAGAACAGTTTCAGGTTAAGAACGGACCTCCAGAACAAATTAAGTTCTTAACCCGAGGTACCACTGTATTTGCAGCCGTATAGCTGAGACCAGGGCTCCTACTCGGGTGATTCTTCTTTCAAGCTCCCCCACTTCTTCCTCAACCTCACCCAAACCAAAGAGACACCCACAAAGGCATCCCTCCTCTAGCTCATAAATCCTAGGTAAAGGTAAAGGGATCCCTGTTAAGCCCAGTCGTGGACGACTCTGGGGTTGCGGCGCTCGTCTCACTCTATAGGCTGAGGGAGCCGGCGTTTGTCCACAGACAGCTTCTGGGTCATGTGGCCAGCAAGACTAAGCCGCTTCTGGTGAACCAGAGCAGTGCACGAAAACACTGTTTACCTTCCCGCTGGAGCGGTACCTATTTATCCACTTGCACTTTGACGTGCTTTCAAACTGCTAGGTTGGCAGGAGCAGGGACTGAGCAATGGGAGCTCACCCCGTCACGGGGATTCAAACCGCCGACCTTCTGATCAGCAAGCCCTAGGCTCTATGGTTTAGACCACAGTGCCACCCACATCCCTTATTTGTTAATCCTACATCGGTGTAATTTTCCCCTCAGGCAGCATGCAAACAATATTTAAAACCCTTCCTCGGTGGATTCTCTGTCTTGTGACCAGAGCATTCCATCACACACCACACAGTTAAACTATGGGCTTGTCCATACACCTGCCTTTCCCCACACCTAAAAAAGCATGGACCTGAGTGGTTTTCTGTTGCTCTAGGTTGCTTTCTCGGCATGGGTTCTGGGCAGTTTTGCCTTTGCCCCACTGCTTACCCCAAGACAGCTCTCTCTTTAGCACTAAATCGGAACCAACGGCAATCATGGAAAACCAAACTGCCCTTTGTTCCAGTTTAGCGCTAAAGCACAAATTTGCAATGGGGGAAAGCAGTGGGGCAAACGGAATTGTGGATGAGCCCTGTGGAGCCCAAAGGAGGCGGTGATGGCTTCAGCAGACAATGTGCCAAATTCATGGAGGGCGAGGCCAGCGTTGGTGGCTGTGTTCTGCCTCCGTTGGTGGAAACAATACGCCTCTGAAGACCAGTTGCTGGAAATCCCCAAGTGGGGATTGCTGCTGTTGCTTGCGGGCTTTGCATTGGTACCTGGCTGAGTCCAGTCAGGGGGAAAGGCGGGGGTGCAAATAAAAATATGAAAAGAATAAGAATCTGGTTGGAAACTGTGAGAACTCAGTTCTGGATTAGGTGGGTCCTTGGCTTCATCCAGCATGGCTCTCCTTATCTCTTTACCTTGACTATTATCCATGGATAGCTTTCTTGAATCTGTCTAATTCCCCCTTTATATCCATGAAATCCACTGCGTGAAATATTTCCTTTTGCCTGTCCTGAACAGACCAACATTCAACTTCATAGGATGAGCCGCAAGGCTTAGTATTATGAGAGAGGGAGAGAAACTCAACAGCGTGCATAATTTTATATACCTGGCTTGCGTCTCCCCTTACTCCAGAGTCTGTTTCGGGGGCCTAACATGGCCCGCCGGTCAGTTTAATCTGGCCCCCATGGCAGTTTATTTCCTGGGGCAAAATCCTAAAAATTCACCTTCAATCTCAACAAGTTCAACCCTAGAAAAAGGTCAACAACTTCAATCCTAAAAAAACATTTGGACACCATTCGTTACTCCCTCCACTAAACTAAATACCATATTTTTCTGTGTATAAGAGGATGCTTTTTGCTCAAAGAAATTAGGCAAAAATTGGGTGTCGTCTTATACATGGACAGTGAATGCAGAGGGGGAGATGTGCGATTAATGGCAGCAGCAAGCAGGAGATTGGCTGTGGCAATTGGGCAGGTGATTGGCGGCTGTGGCGAAGCAGGCGATTGGCGGCTGTAGCAAGTGGGGGGGCTGTTGGTGGCAGTGAGCGGGCAGATAGTTGGTGGCTGCAGTGAGGTGTGCGATCGGCAGTGGCTCTGGCAAGCAATCAGCAGTGGTGGGCAGGCAGGTGAGCGATTGGCAGAAGTGACCTCCCCCACCCGCCAAAAAAGCTAAAAAACTTAATTTCTTCATTTTGGGTTAAAAAAAAATTAGGGGTCGTCTTATACACGAAAAAATATGGTAGCTTTTCTTCACAGGGAATCTTCCCAGTTCTTACATCTCACACCAGATCCCGGCCACCATTTAGGATTAAGTCTGGGGTCATTTCCTCTCTGGTTGGTTCTGTGACCCACTATTCTAAGGCACAGGAATTAGGGTATCTATAAGTTTTGCATCTTTGTGCTTACCAGAACATGTGGGGGGGCAGCCAATATTGTGCCCACCAGATGTTTTGGACTCTCTACTCCCATCAGCCCCAGTCAATGCAGCCAGTGGTCAGAGATGATGGGAATTGCAGACCACAGCACCAACTTGGCTACCCCTAATCTAGCGTATGTAAGAGGTAATGGAAGCTAGCCATTAATACCACACTTCCTGTTTTGTATGCCTCCATGATTTCTCTCTCCATCTCCACCTCCATTGGCTAGGGTTGCCAAAAGCTGTTGAGCTTTTTGGCAAAATCTCCAAAGAGAGAGAGAGAGAGAGAGAGAGAGAGAGAGAAGTTTTTGGGTTTTTTTTTTTTTGGAATTCGCAAATAAATCAACAACACTTTTGATATGGGCTGTCATCTGCCCAGGTTTCCCTTGACATTTTTATGGGTGCCATTTTTGATGGGCAAATCCTGGACGTATGACAGCCCTGCCATTGGCACTCTCAGCATTTAGTTGGTGGGGGTGTAGCGGGAATTGTGTCTGAAGTACTTTTGAATTAATAATAATAATAATAATAATAATAATAATACAATAATTTATTCTTCATATGCCACCCATCTGACTGGGTTGCCCCAGCCACTCTGGGCAGCTTCCAACAAATTAAAACACAGTAAGACATCAAACATTAAAAACTTCCCTATATAGGGCTGCCTTCAGATGTCTTCTAAAGCAGTGTTTTTCAACCACTGTTCCGCGGCACACTAGTGTGCCGCGAGATGTTGCCTGGTGTGCCGTGGGAAAAATTGAAAAATTACTTTATATATAGTCAATATAGGCACAGAGTTATTTTTTTTTAACATTTTCTAATGGTGGTGTGCCTTGTGATTTTTTTCATGAAACAAGTGTGCCTTTGCCCAAAAAAGGTTGAAAAACACTGTTCTAAAGGTTGTACAGTTACTTATTTCCTTGACAACTGATGGGAGGGCATTCCACAGGGAGGGCGCCACTACCAAGAAGGCCCTCTGCCTGGTTCCCTGTAACCTCACTTCTCGCAGGGAGGGAACCGCCAGAGGGCCCTCGGAGCTGGACCTCAGTGTCTGGGCTGAACGATGGGGGTAGAGATTCTCTTTCAGGTATGCAGGAGTCTGGTATTGCCACCCACACAGGTTCTTGGAGGAGTGTGCTCCACACACGTTTTCTAGTTTAGGTGTTCATGGGCCAGAGCACCATCAGAAGCATGTATGTACATCTATATCTGCCTGTATAGATATCTCGTGAATACAGAAAGAGGGAAGATTTTTGTCCCCCTTTTAACAAAGTGGCACCGAAAGGCCAAGAAGCAGGAGCAACAGACCCTCCGAGTGTCCCTATTTTTCAGGGACAACCCCAAATTTACAGAAGCTGTCCCTGTTTCGGATTTGATCCCGGAATGTCCTGCTTTTCCTTAGGACGTCCCTATTTTCATCGGGGAAATGTTGGAGGTTACGGAGCAACAGCATTAGGTGCGTCGCGTGGAACACAAATGAGTCCCAGGCCAATGAAGGCAAGTTTCACCCCTCACAACGATATCTCGATTCCCCTCACTCCTCCGACTGATTACTGAGCACACTCGAATCCCGTAGTGCTGTTATTTGTTTTGGTAGTTGTTTCCAGTGCGTCTTGGGGATGCAGCAGTGCTGGCTAGGCTCCACCACAAGAATCTTCTTCTTCTTCTGCTGCTTCTTCTTCTTCTTCTTCTTCGTCTACTTCTTCTTCTTCTTCTGCCTCTTCTTCCGGCCCCCCCCCCCACTCCAAAGTGAGTAATTGAATGAAAGAGGCAGTCGGTGCTGGTGCGGGGAGCTGACTTCCAGCCCAACATCATTAGGAGAGCTGCACACAATGGGGGATGACAGGGAGATTCAAGTGTCCAATTTCTCTCTTGAACTCTCTAAACAGGAGGCTCCAGTCAGGGAAGTCCCCTGCCCGCCCCCCCCTTCCCTTCCCTGACAGTTTCTTTATTAATTAACAGAGTTGGCCAGAGGACGGAAACAGAGGACAATAATCAACACAGATGGGGCCACAGACCTATTTTTAATAATGTGCATTGCATCCATCCTAATTGGGAAAGAAACACTGACCTGATTGGAATGGCTGGGCGGGAGCCCCTTGGGCTCGCTTTCTTTCTTTCTTTCTTTCTTTCTTTCTTTCTTTCTTTCTTTCTTTCTTTCTTTCTTTCTTTCTTTCTCCTTCCCTGTACTCCAATTTTTAGTTTGGTGTAAAAAAATCTGACTCGGTGGGGGACACAGAGGGACAAACGAAAGACAAAACCCGAACCTTTAAGGGGCAAACGTTGAGAGCGGAAGGGTGGGCAAACCAGGCAGAGGAGCTCGGGGTGGAGTTGAGGTGGGGGGGGGGAATCGCCTCATTTAGTGGCAGTATCACAAAAGGAGAGGCGGAAGAGCCCAGCTGCTACCTGGGGAGATGTGTACACGGCCTAGCAGGAAGCCCGGTGGGGAGGAGAGGGGGGAAAGGCAGAGAGGGGTGTACGTGTTTGAGTGTGTGCAAGAGAGCAGGGAATCTCATCGCAAGGGCCAAGCTGCCCGCTGAGCAATTATTACAACCCATGCTACTGTAGCACTTGGCAGCCTTCATAGAAAGGCAAGCGCTAGGATCTATATGAGTTAATTTTTTCCTTAAAAAAAAGAAGAAGACATATTAATGGCAGGTCCGGCAGTGCTCAAAAGAGCAAGGGTGTGTTTGTGTGTGACAGAATGAGAAGCAACAGCATAGCTATGGGGGGTGGTAGGATATGGTAGGCTTGACTCTCAGAGTTTTGCTGCCATCCAGTCTGCCCAAGATTTTCGCCTGTCTTCATCCCCTGCCAATTGGCTCAGTAGAGGCCATGCAGGAGAAATGTTGGGGGGTAAGGTAAAAGTAAAGGGACCCCTGACCATTAGGTCCAGTCGCAGACGACTCTGGGGTTGTGGCACTCATCTCTTTATTGGCCGAGGGAGCCGGCGTACAGCTTCCGGGTCATGTGGCCAGCACGACTAAGCTGCTTTCTGGCGAACCAGAGCAGCGCACGGAAACGCCGTTTACCTTCCCGCCGGAGCAGTACCTATTTATCTACTTGCACTTTGACGTGCTTTCGAACTGCTAGGTTGGCAGGAGCAGGGACCGAGCAACGGGAGCTCACCCCGTCACAGGGATTCGAACAGCCAACCTTCTGATTGGCAAGCCCTAGGCTCTGTGGTTTAACCCACAGCGCCACCCGTGTCCTTAGGGTATGGTAGGACACCCCTATTTTCATTAGAGAAATGTTGGAGGGTATGGAGATATGCGACCCCCGAGCCAAGGAGATAAGTACAACCTTTAGAAGACACCTGAAGGCAGTCCTGCATAGGGAAGTGCTTTTAATGTATAATGTTTTATTGTGGTTTTATATATGTTGGAAGCCACCCTGTCAGATAGGTGTGGTATAAATAATAAAATTATTATTAGTCATATTATGGAATAGGACAGCCTTATTTTCATCGGAGAAATGTCCATTTCAACGTGTTTGTGGGAGGTGGGCTATTGGTTTTATTTGTTTTTCTTCTTGTTTTTCTTATTTATTTATTTATTTTACTTTGCATTTTTATGCTGTGAACCTCTCCGAGATCTTCAGACGAAGTACAATGTACAAATTTAGCAAAGAAACAAACATTATTAGAAGTACTTTGCGCGGGTCCCATTCTGAGGCATGGAAGTTCTCCACTCACTCTGGGCCTTGCCATTTCCCATCCTTTCCACCTACGGGAGGCAAGAGCGAGTGTCTGCGGCCTGTTATACCTTCCACCCACAGATGACAAAAGAACCAGAGGGAACGAGAATGGAGCCACGTCATGTCACGTTTACCTCGAGGAACTTGCCAGCGCACCATATAAATCAAGGGCAACACTAACTAATTTCCTGGGTCGTTCATGATGAAAACACCACATTTCATGGCTTGTTGCCTATTCATAGAAAGCTCCCATTAAAACTTGGCAGATTATTGATACAATTTAAACAAACGGCGATAAAAAAATTGTGCGATATTCGGCGGCCAACAAAACGAAGCCCTGAATATTGAATATGTCGCTGGTATATGTGGTAACGGAAAGGTGGTGAGCCTCTGTGGTTTTCTCCTGCCTTTCCCTCTCCACCCAGGAGTATGCCAGGCGGCCCATAAGCTCTTGCTGGGGTGTGTGTGTGTGTGTGTGTGTGTGCGACCCTTCAACTGAAATAATTCTAATTCAATTTAATGGAATATCAGCAGAGCACAGTGCTCCTTGCCTTCTTCCCAGAACAGCCACCCATGTTTCCAAACCCTCCAGCATTTCTCCAATGAAAATAGGGGTGTCCTAAGGAAAAGCAGGACTTTCCAGGATCACATCAGAGACCGGGACATCTTCTGTAAATCTGTCCCTGGAAAACAGACACCTTTGGAGGGTCTGCTGCCTGCCACCTAACCTTGGGCTAGTCACCTCACAGAGTGTTTGTTGTGGGAGAGGAAGGGAAAGGAGAATGTTAGCCGCTTTGAGACTTCTTAAAAAGGTAAAGGGACCCCTGACCATCAGGTCCAGTCGCGGACGACTCTGGGGTTGTGGTGCTCACCTCGCTCTATAGGTCGAGGGAGCCGGCGTTTGTCCGCAGACAGCTTCTGGGTCATGTGGCCAGCATGACTAAGCCACTTCTGGCAAACCAGAGCAGCGCACGGAAACGCCGTTTACCTTCCCGCTGCAGCGGTCCCTATTTATCTACTTGCACTTTGACGTGCTTTCGAACTGCTAGGTGGGCAGGAGCTGGGACCGAGCAACGGGAGCTCACCCCGTGGCAGGGATTTGAACCGCCGACCTTCTGATCAGCAAGCCCTAGACTCTGTGGTTTAACCCACAGTGCCACCTGAGTCCCTTAGGGTAGTGATAAAGCGGGATATCAAATTCAAACTCTTCTTCTTCTTCTTCTTCTTCTTCTTCTTCTTCTTCTTCTTCTTCTTCTTCTTCTTCTTCTTCTGCCTGCCTGCCTCATGTTCCTGTCATTGCCTCCTTTGCTCTATCTTGCTTCTCCCTTGTAGAGAACTTTCTTTATTTGCAGAGAGTTCCTGGTTCAATGCCTGGCATTTCCAGGTATGACTGGGAATGTGCCCTGCCTGAACCCCCTGCAGATAATACTGAGCTAGATGGACCAATGGTCTGGTACAATATCAGGCAGCTCCCTATTCCCCGATGTCAATCTTCACCAATCCCACACAACTGGCATCAACATCCTTTCCCTTCTGCCACAGTCACCCAGCTGAAGTCCTTTTCCACTGCTGAAGAATGAAGAAATGGCTTTGGTACCCTGCCATTGGACAAATGGCAGGGACACTTTCGACGTTAAAACGAGTGATGAAGAACTAGTTTCAGCATGCCCTAACGTGGAGGCTGAGGGACAGTGCTTTTCAGGCAAAGCCTGGACTTTCCTGAAAGGAAGTTTTGGTTGCCAGATAACTTATTGGAAACTCTCCTGCCCTGCTTTTGTCATCGGTTTGATGCGCAGAACATCAGGCGGAGAAGCTGTTCGCAACAGGGGGGTACGCATTATCACCCAATGATGCCTGCACATCAAGCTGCTGTTGGAAGTCAGTCACAATGATGAGCTGAAAGGCTGGCAAGCTTTGCTGAAACATCTCCGACATGAAACAGGAGTGAGGAATAGGAGGAAAATGGAAAGGATGATAGCTCAGATGGACCACTGGATAGTTCAGTTGGTTAGAACGTGGTGCTGATAATACCAAGGTTGCAGGTTCGATCCCCGTATGGGACGGCGGCATATTCCTGCATTGCAGGGTGTTGTACTAGATCAGGTTTTCCCATGCTTGCATTTTTAGCTCCTTGTTGGACTACAGCTCCCATGATCCCTAGCTAGCAGGACCAGCGTTCAGGGATGATGGGAGTTGTAGTCCAAAAACAAGTGGAGATCTGAGTTTCGGAGACCCTGGCCTAGATGATCCTCAGGGTCCCTTCTAACTCCACGATGCTATGATTCTACTTCACCTCCAGTTTTTTGAACCAGCAAAGATTCAAAATAGGAGCAAAATTGGCGATGCTTTGAAGCATCAAGGCCTGCTTTGTCCTTTTGAAGGGCAGCGGATCAGCGTGTCTGCCGCCTGGAACATTCAAACAAAGGCTTTTACGAAGGTGAGGAGGCCAGAAAGCTGGATTGACCACCTGGGTTTGAAAAAGGTAATTGGCCAGCAGGGAGCACCATAACCTTTGTTTTTGCTCAGCGCTTTTCTCACTTGACTGGGCAAAGGAAAATACGCAGCAGTGTTGTGTGTGCAAACACCACGGAGTGTTTGCTTGCAAAATAAGTCCAGCTCCACTGAGCTCTCAAGCACCCAAAGGAAGGCATGAAGCATGCATGTTCACTCTCAGAGGAGCTAAAACAGCTCCTTTCAAGAGGAACTCTTGCCTAGCGCAGGATGGGGAAAATACATATGGCACATACAGGAGACCAGGTCTGCTCTGTTGTCCAGTCTGGTTATATCTCACAGCATCAAACAGGTAGCTGTTTTATTATTTCTAAGGTTTAAATAATTGCTGGACAGATATAAGCTGAGCCAGGTCCCTGCCTCAATCTTGAGCCACAATATAGAGAAGGAAGGCAAATATGTTGGCATTATCACCTGCAAAGTAATATTTCCTAGGGGGACAGGGGTTGGGTAGGGGACTCCCTGGTCCTGAATGGGGTAACTGTGTCATCATCATCATTCTTTATTACGGTCAAAGACCAGCTCTTAAAAAGGAGGTAAAGTAAAAATAAAAATAAATACAACGGATCCCTTTGACGAAACAGTTTCCGGGGATGTTACATATATAAAACTCTTTGAACAAGATTGAAAAGAAAATTATTAATTGCATTACAATGTTAAAAATTTAAAATAGTGGCTGCAGAAAGCTGAGCCCGGCTCGCTCGAGATTCCATTGAGGAGAAACTTAGATGGGCTGAGAAGAAGGTCTATATCTGCAAATTTGGACACAAAATCTGGCAACCGCCCTGGTAATCATCAGGTCTTTACCTAACAAGAGCAGGTTGTATAACTGCTTTTCTGGGAGGCTTGCAAACCTCACCAGTATGGGGTCCATGATCTCCCTTCGAGCTTCTTCATATAGAGGGCATCTGAAGAACGAGTGTTCAGGGCTTCCTATTTCCCCTAATGGGCATACGCAGAGTCTTTGGGCGTATGGGATTTTTTTATAGAGCCCCTCCAGCACTCTATAAGTCTTGCCAGGACTAAATGTGCAGCCTGGGAGTCATTTTACACTCACAGCTGTCCATGGAGACGCAGGTCAATGCTGTGTTCAGGGAAGCAGGTATGCAGGCTGAGACCCTACCTGCCTGCGCCTTGTCTTGCCAGAGTGGTACATGCTCTGGCTATCTCCTGCTTGGACTACTGCAATGCACTCTACACGGGGCTACCGTTGAAGGTGACTCAGAAACTACAACTAACCCAGAATGCGGCAGCTAGACTGGTGACTGGGAGCGGCTGCCGGGACCACATAACACCTAAAAGTTCTACATGGGCTCCCAGTATTTCCGAGCACAGTTCAAAGTGTTGGTGCTGACCTTTTAAGCTCTAAACAGCCCTGTCCCAGTATACCTGAAGGAGCACCTCCACCTCCATTGTTCAGCCTGGACACTGAGATCCAGCTCCGAGGGTCTTCTGGTAAAGAAGTAAAGTTACAGGGAACCAAGCAGAGGGCCTTATTGGTAGTGGCACCCACCCTGTGAAGCTCCCTCCCGTCAGATGTCAAGGAGATGAGTAACTATACAACCTTCAGAAGACATCTGAAGGTAGCCCTGTATAGGGAAGTTTTTAATGTTTGATGTCCCTACTCCCTCTTTGCTACTTTTACCATGAAAAGCTAAATGGATGAAGCTGTGAACATATAATATTCCTGTAAAGCACATTTGAAACACATTTCCCCCCTCAAAGAATTCTGGGCACTGCAGTTTAGCCGTCACAGAGTTACTATTTCTAGAATCCCTTGAGAAACTACAGCACCCAGAATTCATTGATGGGGGAAATGTGTTTTGAAAATGCTTTGGAGGAATAGTAAACAGAGATTCAAAAATTCATTGAAGCGCTGTTATTCCCGACCACTGAGCATAGACGCCAGCCTTTTCCCTGTTTTGGCATGTACTTTAATCATAAAGAGATGCTGATCTACTTACACAGAATAAAATTATAGATAGCGGTCCAATATGACAAGGATTAATTACAAACACCAAGATGGCATCTCAATAGTTAAAAGCTTGAAACTGTGTGTTTCTCCAAAAAGCTCCAACGACGGTAGAACTTACATTACCCAAACAACCCCCCACTTGCAATAAGTACTTTTCCTGCAAAAGTGCAGGAGGAAACGAAGCCCGTTCAAAACAAAACGTTGTGTGACTACGTGACATGTTCAAATTGATCTATATCTCCTGAAGAAGTTATAAAAAGGCACGAGGTGGGGGAAAGCAGGTCTTAAATCAAGGAGGTTGAATCACTAAGTTTCGGAGCAAAGACAAAAATAGCACAAGAACTCCAAGCCTTAATCACATAATAATAAATTGTACAGTACAAGACATCCAGATATTAAACTCTATATCTAAAACATTATTTAAAGGCGCCCTCCCAGCCAAAATGATTTTTTTTTAAAAGTCCAATATATTTTGGATCACAAATGGAACAATGTAAGAACTATTGGCCATAAGCAATTCACACCTAAAAATATTGTTATACGGCTATAGTTCACAATGACAATATAAAATATGGTTATGTTTAATGGTATGTTTAAAACAGGGGTGTCCATGGAAGACAAGATTCGGTTCAGACCTTGCTTCGGTGCTTTGTGTAGCGGGGTGATTTGGTGTCGACTGCTTTGGAGACCCACTTTCTATTGAGTCAGAATTTTGCTGAACCTCCATGTCTCCACATTTAAGATCATGAGGAAACACAGACCCTCCAAGCTCCCCTATTTTTTTAGACACAGCCCTAGATTTACAGAAGCCATCGTGGTTTCCGATTTGATCCCAGAATTTCCATCCCTATTTTTCTTGGAGAAAAGTTGGGAGGGTGTGGAGTTATGCGACCCCCCAAACCAAGGAGATAAGCAACTATGCAACCTTTAGAAGACATCTGAAGGCAGCTAGTATAGGGAAGTTGTTGTTTTTTTAAAAAAAGTTTATTGTTTTATTCTGTTTTTATTTATGCTGGAAACTGCCAACCCAGTCAGATGGGCAGGGTATAATTATTAAAACCATCATCTTTCTTTATCGTCGTCATCAAGATGGAATAGGGCGTCCTTATTTGCATCAGAGAAATGTTGGAGGGTATGAAAGTGGCGGGGAAGCAGGAATGTAGATCAGCCCTGAGTGTGGGGTTTCCATTTCCACTCCTAACGGTGGGTTGGGGCCAGAATTGGGAAAAGTTACATGGCTGTAGTCACAACCATTGCGTACCCTTGTGATCCCTCCAGCCAGTCAATGTCAGATTTAGGAACATATGCACATTTCACAACCTTTTTTTTTTTTTTTTTGCATCTAATGCCTAGTATTCTAGAATTCGGATCTTGTGGGAATCTCAGAGATTACAAGAGGAACTACATGCCTGCCTGAGCTATGGCAAACTTTGTTACTGCGCTGAAAGTTCGTCTGCCATGGACAGTACTGGTGGTTAAGAGAGCCAGTGTGGTGTAGTGGTTAAGAGCGGTAGACTCTTAATCTGGGGAACCGGGTTCGCGTCTCCACTCCTCCACATGCAGCTGCTGGGTGACCTTGGGCTAGTCACACTTCTCTGAAGTCTCTCAGCCCCACTCTCCTCACAGAGTGTTTGTTGTGGGGGAGGAAGGGAAAGGAGAATGTTAGCCGCTTTGAGACCCCTTCGGGTAGTGAAAAGCAGGATATCAAATCCAAACTCTTCTTCTTCTTCTTCTTCTTGGACTTGGTACCATCCACATCACTGCATCTTCTCTTGTCAGCACTGCTTCTTAGCTGAATCGAGTCTGTCTATAATTTTAGTGCCCGTGGCCATGAGGAGCACGGGGCCATCCTTACTGCCTCCAAAAGGGCTTGTCCTTTTCTTGTTTTCTTTATTACAGTTAGTTGAAGTGTAAACAGAATAATATCTAAATACTAAAGGCAATATCCAAGGTGCAGAGTAGATTCACTGAAATCAACAGACTTTGTCTGCTCTGAGCATGTTGGATATCACCAGTGCTTTTAAAAAAAATAAAAATGTTTAGGGGTACTCTCATTTTGACTCAAGAAAACCACAATTTTATAGTTCAAATTGGGAAAAATAAATACAGTAAATGGACAAACGTACAAAGATTCACAAAATGTTTAGGGGTATGCGTACCACTGCGTTCCCCCCCTAAAAAAAGCACTGGATCCCCAAAACTAATCTTGTGTATGACAATCACAAAAGAAATGCAGCTTGCCATTATTGGGATGGGGAAGTGATAATATATTTTTCAGTATTCAACCTGTTTTGACAATCAAAAAAGAGTACCAAAACTCATTAAAATGTGCTTGCATTAGCTTTGCCTCCCCCAAAAGTTCCCTTTTTTATTTAATTTTATTTATTTTTTTGAAATAATAATTTTGGCCATAGCCAGAAATTTTCCTACCAGTTCCTCACGTTTTCATTGTTTATAGGCATGAAAGCATCTTAGCAGCACAAATAGAAAAATACCTCCGATTCAACTGTCAATAATGTTTTGAGAAAGTTGATATTACTATGATCCAATATGGTCTATTTCTAGCCATATAAGCTCAAAACTGCTTCTTTAAAGTTTAAAAAAATTAAAGATTTTGGACTGAGCGATCATAAACAACATTTTGGTTTAAAGACTCAGTTTCCTCAGATATTATTATTATTATTATTATTATTATTATTATTATTATTATCAGTAGTAGTAAACTGTTGTATACCCATAGGTCTCAGGGCTGTTCACAACAAAAAGTTACCATATAAAAGCACAACAGTTACCATATAAAAGCACAATATACATAATAAAAATAATTAAAACGACAAACAATACTAATGTATATAAACTAATGAAAAATACCCTCCCCAGCAAAAGCCCCCAACAGTCTCCCTGTGATGGCCTGGGACTTTGGCTCAGACTCAGAACTGGAGGAAGCTCAGTCCGCATCGGATCCTCTGCTGCAGCCATCAGTTGAACCTAGTCTGGGGCCTGATCCTGAAGAGGTTCCCCTGTAACAAGCACCAGCTGGGCCGAGTCAGGGGCCTGAGCCTGTCCTGCCTCCGGGTGCTGAGGATACCTCATTGCCATCAGCTGGGCCATCAGAGCCTGAGGCGGCCCCTGGATCTAGTAACCCTCCGGCGTCTCCTGAGCTGCAGAGACTAAGAGCTGAGAGAAGGAGGGACCTGAGTACTCGCAGGAGGAGTGCTCGCCTTCAGGCGAGGCAGGGTGGTAAGTCATCGGGGGATCGGGACCGGCCATTACCTCGGCGGAGATAAAAGGGCGGTCAGATCCCGCCCCAGGTTGCGGGAGCAGCATTGCTGCTTGCCTGATCCTGCCTGTGTTCCTTTCCCTGCCTGGATTCCTGCCTTGCACCCTGCCTCGACTTCTTCGGACTCACCCCTCGTTGACTCCTTAGACTTCGGACCGGACTTGGACCTTGCCTCTTGCATTACCCTCGGGACCAGCACACACCCCGCCAACAAATACAAAAACCCAAATTAACATATAACAAATGCAAATACAAAAATCCAAATTAACATATCACATTTAAAAACAATTTAGAGCAACCCCACCCCCAAATAAAACAACACCCACCCGAGTTAAAACCCTATCTCCCATTAAAACAATATAGCATAAAAATATATATAAAACTTGCCACCTCTTCTAGCTGTAAAGGCAACGAATAAATGAGCCCCTGCCCTGTGCATTGACAGGTGTCTATTTCAGTCTATAATAATATTATTTTAGCAGGTGTAGGCCATGGGTTCCTAGATAGCATCATCTGTAGTGCTGCCATACATCCAGACATTAATGGGATTTCAAAGACGGAATTGACGCCCGTTTTGGATCTTAGGCCAAAAAAAAGAGAGGGGGGTGTAGTGGTTTTTACTTTTTGAAATATGGCAACCCTAATCATCTGCTGGTTTTGGGGGGGCATCCCAGTGAGCTGTAATTGCTTTCTGTCTCAAACCTTTGCAGTGATTGGGAATAAAAAACCCAACTACAGTATTACCAGAGCTTCTAATTCCTGGTGTACATTACATTACAGTTGGGGAGTGCAGAGGTGCTTTGTCCTCTGCGTTGCTTTTGAAAGCAGTTGCTAATGATAGTTTAAGATACAGGAGCAACAACTGAGCGTGACATTCTAGAGTGTCCATTTTTCCTACCTAACAGAGAACAGTTCTCTATTTGATGGTCTGTCAGAGGATCGTCTTTTATTTGAAGGTGCCATCAGTATGAAAGGCTGACTGATCTGTGTCTGAGGAAAAGATAAAAAAAACCCTAAGAACATACCCTCCAACATTTCTCTGATGAAAATAGGGGTGTTTTACTCCATGATGACGACCCATTAGCAATGGCAGTAACACAGCTTCTTTCCTTTTTGATGAAGTTAATCTAGATGAGATGCGCTTTCTTATGACTTTTCTCCTGTGAAAATAGGGAAGTTCCAAGGAGAAGCGGGTCTCTCTGGGATCATATCAGAAACCGTTACAGCTTCTGTAAAACTGGGGCTGTCCCTGGAAAATAGGGGCACTTGGAAGGTGTGCAGTTGTAAAATAAAATGCCAATTAGATTCTGGGGCCCTTAACACAATTCACAGCAGAGACAGGTTGTTGTTGTTTTTTTGTGTGTGTGTGGCAAGTAGTTTAGTGTTTGGTCCAAACAGTAGAGCAGGGCTCAATAGGGCCAGCTTAGGAAACACAGTCCAAATAGCGGATTGTGAGGAATTCTTTCCACAAATTCTATACAGTGGTACCTCAGTTTAAGAACGGTCCTGTTTATGAATGATTCGGTTTACGAACTCTGCAAAACTGGAAGTAGTGTCCCGGTTTGAGAATTTTACCTCAGTATAAGAACGGAAGCCGAACGGCAGAAGGGCACCGGCGGCGAGAGTACTCGTTAGGGAAAGCACGCCTCAGTTGAAGAATGGTTTCGGTTTAAGAACGGACTTCCGGAACGGATTAGGTTCGTAAACCGAGGTACCACTGTATACGACTTTGTATTCCAATTCTTAATGGCCTTGCTTTACACATGTCTGTGTCCTTTGTGTTGAATCATGGCCCACAAAAGCACCTGCCATCCAAATGCGGCATATTCCTTGCATTAAGGAGACTGTTCCTTCTCCCTAAATGGCCTTCCCCTGTGTGCACACCAGCTCCTTTGGCCTTGCTTGCCGAAATTTATGAAATGCATCCCCCCGGGCTTGCGGGAGTTAGCCCTTCCTCCCCCGAGTGTGCTTCTGTGCTCGTGTGAGAGAGCTGATAATTGTGAGCGCTCCCTAGGAGAATCTGTGGGGCCATGGGACACAATAGGCAAGGTTTGAGGGTCTGAAACTGTAGACTTTAATAAATCCACTGACAGCAAATAAAGAGTCTGACATGTGACTCAGATTACGGACAACAAGGGCTGCTTTGTAGCTCCATCTGCACCCTGATCGGGTCCCATACAGTAGCTGAAAGAACAGAACAAACTGCTGCTGCCTCCAGTAAATACAAGAGTGACACAAAGGCAGCTAAACAGACCAACTTTGTGCAGCTCTACTACAGCTGAGCTGCCCTCCCACCTTCGCTTGCCCTCACCCCCATCCCTGGGCTCAGCCTTCACTGGATCCTTCCTTCCCATTGGGAATAATCAGGTGCTAACTAAATATAACACACAGGCATATGAATTAAAAGCCTGGTTGCTTGCTCCTTTTGCTGAGAAGCAGCGCTGGGAGGGAGATCTCGGAACAGATAAGGGAGGGGTAGCTCTATGCCAGGAGTAGGCAACCTAAGGCCCATGGGCCCGATGCGGCCCATGGGCCTTCTCAATCCGGCCTGTGGACGGTCCGGGAATTGGCATGTTTTTACATGAGTAGAATGTGTCCTTTTCTTTAAAATGCATCTCTGGGTTATTTGTGGGGCCTGCCTGGTGTTTTTACATGAGTAGAATGTGTCCTTTTCTTTAAAATGGTTATTTGTGGGGCACAGGAATTTGTTCATATATTTTTTTTTTCAAAATATAGTCCAGCCCACCACATGGTCTGAGGGACAGTGGACCAGCCCACAGCTGAAAAGGGTTGTTGACCCCTGCTCTGTGCTCTCTCCACCCACTGGAAATCATTTGCAGGGTTCCAGACATGTCGACTTCACAGACAATGCATCTGGAACCCTGCAAGGTCAGGAGAAGGACGGCCACTTTCCGTGGAGGCGGGGAAGGTTTCAGGAGTAGCCATTCCCCTGCCAAGGTGCCTCCGACCCACGCTGCTTTGCAGTAAACAAGCTTGCATATAACGTTTAGTTGCAGTAATTGATACTTCTCTGGATCAGAGCTAATTTAATAACCTATGTGTGCATGTTGAAGGAGACCATATATTGCTTTAAAAAAAACCCCAATATGCTACCTGTGGGAATATACTTTTCAGGTGCGCTAGCACCTGTGGTTATTTGTGTTTATTTGTGCTTAATTTTACTGTATCCTTCCACCTGGAAGGAAACGTAGCAGCAGGATCCGGCAGGCGATTCACTGCTGGGATCCCTCCATGGACAATTAGTGGCTCCAAACTTTGAATTAGGCAACGGTCAGTTAATCTGCTTCCCGCCCAATTTAGGGCAGCAACAGAGTTGTGATTGGTTAATGTATTGGTTATGACGTTGGTTATTCACTCAGTAAATAGCTGCCGCTCCCTGTTTGTGGTGTGGAGAATGCGCGGAGAAGCCCAGTGAGAAGAACGTTGCGTGACAAGCCTAGGCAAAGCGAAAGCGAAACCATCCACGCAGGGCAGCCAAAGCCATTTTCCTCCAGACTGCAGTCTCGGTTCTTTTATTTTCACTTTTGCTTTAAAAGTATTTTATTTGGCCACTCAGTTTTGGCCACCTTTAGCTTTATTTTCCTCTTCGGAGCTTTTTGGACCAGACAGACGCTTGCAATCATTTACGAGGCAAAATCTTCACGGACTCAACAGAACTCAACCCTCAGATTGCAGCCAGCGGATCCCTTTGTTCACGGCGCGGTGGGAGCAGGCTCCAGGATTACCAGCCGTCCCGGCCGCAGGCTGCCCCAACAACCGGTGCCCCGTGTACAGCTACACGAGAGGCGTCGGTTGCAACAATCCCCACAACTGGTGCCCCGTGTGAGGTGACACGTGAGGCACTGGTTATCCCGACAGCTACCTGTTTGCACAGCAAAACAGGACTAGCTCTGAAACTGCCTGCGCCAGTCCATTCTCCACGCAAGCGGCTTTCGATTCTTTCGGAGCTGCACACAATGCAAACAAGGAATCTTCTCAATTGGCACTCATCACCCTTGGGGCCTGGATGGTTACTTAATCAGTGAAGCATTGGGGGCTGGCCCAATGGAGTGAATGGGGCACCCCCCCAACTTCAGTCTGCCCTCAGCCAACCCCTATCTGCTTGCCTTCTTACTTACAACCAGCCTAGGGTGTGGCATTGGCTCTCAGATTCCTCCTTCATAGTCACTACATAACCCAACAGGAAGAAGGATGGCGGTTGGGATATAATTAGTCATCTGCACCTATCATAGGCTGTGTCTCTGCCTTCTGTTGGCTTCCTTGACTTATCGTTCCTAATGGGATTCCAGTGCACCTCCAAAGAGGAGTCCTCCAGGAGCAGGAAGCTGTTCCCATCAAAAACACTACTAAAATGGAGGGTGTTTTGCTCCACTGTAGCTGAGGTTTCAATGGAAATAGCTTCCTGCTCCCATCAGCTGATGAATGGCGAGATTGTGCTTTGCTCCAACAAACGGGGAGCAACCAGGAGCTCACTTTAAGCTTCTGGCTGTTCCCTTGAAGCCACATCTGTAGGAAAAATCTGCAGCCAAAATGCCAATTTATGTTTACTGTACAAGTTTATGAAGAGAGCTGAATGCCTAGAGAGAACTCTGTGATATCATTCCCCTTTAATTCTGTGGCGGGAAACTTAGACAAAAGATTTAAATCCTTAGTATTTCCTCCTTGCCTCAGATCACTCTCTTTTTCATTTGCCTGCTGGTGGAGATGGGCATATAGTTTGCTCTTAGCACATTTTAGAATGTAGAAAGTAAGAATTAAGTATCACAGCCTGCCTTGTATTCATTCTTCACTGTACCTTGCTGAATCCTGGCAAGACTTAAATGTGAGTAAACATAGCATTTTCTTATACTTACTACAGAGCTTGTTGCCTGGTTATTTTTGTAGGAGAGAAAGAGGGGAAACTCAGACTGCTAGGGCAGTCTTGATAAGCATATTTAAGGCTAAGCAGCCTAGTCTCAAGTTTCCATTTTACTCTGCAAAATGATGGCAATATTTTAAATCAGTAGAGTTCTAAACCCCACTCAACTGAGACTGGGGAGATAAATTAAGTTTTATATATCCTCTCCTGCTTATTGAAATCCATCCAACAACTTCAGTACAAATATGTTATCAGGTAGGTAGTGGTTTCGTTCGTCGGGGGGGGGGGGAAACCATGGTGGGTCAATTTGGGACCCCTCCTGGGCCAAATTTGGCCTTTAGGTTGGAGGTTCTCCACCTCTGCCCTAAACGATCCAGGATCGGAATATCTGAGTAATTGTCTCCTTACGTATGAAACTGGCCAAACTTTAGGATCTCCTAAGAGGCTGCTCAGTATCTCCCACCCATTGGTGAAAGTATAGTGAATAGACACCAAGGAGAGATTCTTTACAGTGCCAAGAAAATGGACTGCCCTATCCAAAGATGTTTGTCTGGCCCTGCTCATCTTTTGGCAGGCAGCTAAGATTTCTTCCAAGGGTAGGTCTTTTTAGACACAGTCTTTTGAAAAAGGTTTCGCTTTGTATCTCTCTGTTTTTGAAAATTCCAATCTGTTTCTGAGTGCTCTCTCTGTTTCTATCTGTATTTTGGGTCCTGAGCTGCTTTGTACAAAACAAAGCTCTGTGATCTCTATTCATTTTGACAAGGAATCTACAAACCCTAACTCTCCCCCTTGGGGCCAAAGTGGATGAAATTTACAGGCAAAGCCCATGAACCTAGAGAAATATAGAGACATATGAAACTATATGGTACAGGAACAGCATAGTAGCATCAGGCTTTGTGGAGCTGATGTGCACCACTAGCTTTTACTGCTGCTTTTATTCCATTGTCAACTGCCTTATACTTTAGTTTTATTTTACTTTTGCATTATTATTATTATTATTATTATTATTATTATTATTATTATTATTATTATCATTATTTAAAATGCCATCATAGGTGGTCACCTTGATTATATTGTTTTACATAGGAAAAAACTGGTTTTAAATGTTATAAATAAATAAATAAATAAATGCCCGGCTTGTTTGGGGGAAGAGAGCGATCAGATGAACAATTTTCTGACTCCTGACTACTTTAGATGCCAAACATTCCTCACAGCGTGTGAGGTTTGGAGCTTTTAGGGTTAATAAGCTCAACAGTCTGGCCCGCCCACAGGGAAGATGATGTCACAACATCTGGGGTATCTGCTGTATACAGGATGTCTATGTGATATATAACGCACTGTTGTTTTTCTGTTTACTCTAGTTTCACTTTTAACCGGAGACGGGCGAGATGTGTCCCGTAAGTCCGGGAGGGTCTGTGATTTATGCTTGTAAATAAAGCTTGAAACAAGCTGGACTTTGTGGAAGTTATTGCTGGCAAGAAGGCATACACACAACACAGCACAGGAGGCGTTTGCAAAACGCCAAGAAGCACAGGGAAAGCAGAGGGAGTGCAGAAGAAGCGTTGCTGGATGCCATTTGTGTTTCCCAAGTGCTACACTGTTTTTGAGGCTTTTCCAGTTTAAAACAGAAGCCCCAACACAGCGTCTCTACAACTATGGAAGTGCTCACAAGCACTTTTAAAGCAGGAAAAATGAAAAACTCAGGGAAGATTTCCTCCTACCAAGTGGTAATGCCCTGCTCGTCCATAATTTGTGTCTTCCCTTGCCAAACCCCACAATTTTTCCTTTATTTCCTAACATAGGAATGCACCATTTCCCTGCTTCGAAAAAGTCTTGAACTATTGATGTTGCTTTGGGGAAAGTCCTGAACTGTTGCTGTTGTTGCATTAGGGACCTAGGACAATAAATAGTCCCGAGTGCAAGCAGAATGAAAATACAGAATCAAAAGCATTGTTGTTGTTTAGTCGTGTCCAACTTTTCGTGACCCCATGGACCAGAGCACGCCAGGCACTCCTGTCTTCCACTGCCTCCCGCAGTTTGGTCACATTCATGTTAGTAGCTTTGAGAACACTGTCCAACTATCTTGTCCTCTGTCGTCCCCTTCTCCTTGTGCCCTCCATCTTTCCCGACATCAGGGTCTTTTCCAGGGAGTCTTCTCTTCTCCTGAGGTGTCCAAAGTATTGGAGCCTCAGCTTCAGGATCTGTCCTTCCAGTGAGCACTCAGGGCTGATTTCCTTAAGAATGGATAGGTTGGATAGGAGACGGGGACGGAAAGGGAAAAGTTGGCTGCAATGTCGTCAGTGGCAGAGGGAGGGGGGAGAGTGGAAGGTCAGGGCGCCGTGAAGTGGAAGTAGGGAAAGCGGAGCCCGCAGCAGGGGAGGGGAGCAGAGCTGTGTCCAGCTGGTTGCTTTCGGAGGCGCCAACCAGACTAGAAGTGCCTGGACTGCGAATTTTATTCATCTTCCACTGGGTCGTCTTCCTCGAGCTCTGACGAGGAGTCTGAGGACTCCTTGAAACTCTACTGGGGTTTTGGAGGTGAGGCCTCGGGCCTTCCTAGGTGGGCGTGGCAGCCAACGCTCATAGAGCCAAATATGGGGCCACCCAGGAGTATAGGGATGGTGTGCCGGTCCAGAGGTTAAAGTGTCCACCAATAAGGTTAAGGACATCATCCTGGGATGTCACCTTTCCTCAAAAATATGGTCTAGGATCTTGGAGGGCTGATACGTAGACATATTTAAACTTGCCCCTCCGGAGGATAGTACATACGAACGAGAAGATGGCATCTTCCACCAGGAGGTGTGCTGATGCACAAAAAATAGAAAAAACTTTTGAGCGTTGGCTCAATTGTTTTCAAGTTTTTGCAGGGGTGATTGCAGCAGCTTATCCGAAGAGAGCCCTTCATTTAATTGTGTATCAATCCATCGTGCGTATGGTCTTTTCCATGTGGAAGCTGCAGCAACCGCTTATGATAAAAAATTTAGAACTAGGGCTCATAAGATCTACTCAGCCTGTTGGGATCACAGGGATCTGGATGTATGGTCCACTTATGTGGCCCCTCACACGGTGAAGAAGGCTCCGGAGCAACAGAAGCTGAAGCTGCGTGCATTCAAAGCACCTTGCAGGATTTGCTGCTGGGATTTCAATAAAGGGTTCTGTCAGCGTCCCTCCTGCAAATTCCCTCATGTGTGCGAAAAATGTGGAGGGAATCACCCCACTTCAGCCTGTTTTGGCAGCAAGCAGCCATTTCGAGGAGGAAGGGGGGGTGCTCAACAGGCTGCAAGATGCGGCTGGTTCCCTGGGTTTTGGGCTGTACTGGAAGGGTCGTTGGTGTGCCATGCAATGGCCAACAGCCTGGCAAGGGGAGGCCATTATGTGGGACTTAACTTTTCTCGAGTTTTTTCCCATTGCAGTAGCGGTCCATTTATGGGTCGAGGAGTTCAGAGATCATCGAGTCTGTTTTTGGTCCGACAATCAGGCGGTGGTGAACGTGTTGGCCAAGCAGTCTTCCCATTCCTCTGGGGTATCGGCCTTACTTAGGGCTTTTGTACTGCACTGCCTTCGTTATAATATCGTGTTTTCAGGTCCCTTGCTCCAGAGGTGCAGGAACATCCGGAATATTTCCTGGACCATCTCTGGAACCTTGGCAACAATTAGTCCTGCAGGGAGTAGCCACGTCCATTGCCCCTTCCACCCTGAGGACCTATAGGAAGGCGTGGATTGATTTCTTATATTTTAATGGTCAGGCTGTATCGGCCGACGTCAGGTCTCCTCCTTCTACTTCACTAAGAGTCGGTGAAGTGGTACTGGAATCCACTCGAGGTGGGGGATCCAGGGGACTGGTGTTGCAGGATGTTTCACTGTCCCCTTCTGAGGTGGTCCTCACAATTAGAAGTTCAAAAACTGATCACCAGGGTAGGGATGCTGTTTAATTAGACTGCCTGCTACGGGGGCGGTGGGTCCTTGCCCCGTAAAAGACACTTCCAAATTTCTGGCCATCAGGACCCTAGGGGAAGGCCCATTTTTAATTCATGCAAAAAGATATGTTGCGGCGGAAATAACAGTGCAAGGTAAAAAAATAATAATTTGACTTTGGGAATTTATGCACCAAATGAAGGTAAAGCAGATTTTTACAAGAAGTTACATGATATGCTATTGGACTATATTGGATTAAAAACTGATATGTCTGGGAGATTTGAATGGAGTGGTCTCCACTTTGATGGATAGATCTCAAAGATCCAAATATACCAATGATGGAAAACTTCCAAAGACTTTCTTTGATATGATGGACAACTTAGATCTGATTGATTCATGGAGGTTGAAGAATCCAATGGAAACAGTCAACTTTTTTCGGATGCAAAAATGGCATGGAACAGATTGGACTATATTTGGATTTCAAGAGACCAGGCACCAAAAATTTTAAAGGCGGAAATTTGTCCAAAGACATGTTCGGATCATAATGCTGTACAATTGGACTTAAGACTGACTCCCTAGGGTTCATTTAGATGGAGGTTGAATGACTCATTATTGAGAAATGAAACAATTATTGGACAGGCCCAAAAAACCCTAAAGGACTATTTTGATATTAATTTAGCTACATCGTTGGATAAAAGGGTTATTTGGGACGCAAGTAAAGCAGTAATGAGAGGTTTCTTTATACAACAGAATGCGGCAAATAAAAAGGAGCAGAATACGAAAAAAGATTTGTTCCTGAAGCAAATTAAAGGAGAAAAAATTGAGAAGCAAACCAAAAGATCTACAGATCCACAAGGAAATAAAGGCTCTCCAGGTACAATATTCCAATTTGATAAATCAGGAAATAGAGTGGAAAATTAAATTAATGAAGCAAAATACTTTTGAATCTGCAAATAAATGTGGTAAATTACTGGCATGGCAGTTAAAAAAGAGACAAAAACAAAATACAATCACCAATATTACAGTGGAAGACAAGAATATAGAGAAATACTTCTTCTTGTATCAAAATGTCACTATATTCCGGCCATTGTCTGTCCATACTTGCTCTTTTATGGGCTTTTGCTTCTAGAGGTGATAGCCATCTGGGTGTTTTCCTTTCAAGTAAATCTTTATACTTCATCCATACCTTAAACAAAGCTATATGTCAATAGGCAGGGAGTTCCAAAGTTGCCACACTAAAAGACTGAACAAGCATTAATTGGCACCTGTAACAGTGGCATTTCTGCAGTTTGAAGCGGGATGAGGTGATGGGAGTGGCTGCTGAGACCACATAACACTAGTCCTAAAAGACCTACATTGGCTCCCAGTACGTTTCTGAGCACAATTAAAGGTGTTGGTGCTGTCCTTTAAAACCCTCAATGGCTTCAGCGCAGTATACCTGAAGGAACGTCTCCATCCCCCATTGTTCAGCCTGGACACTGAGGTTCAGCTCCGAGGGCCTTCTGGCGGTTCCCTCACTGTGAGAAGCGAAGTTTCAGGGAACCAGGCAGAGGGCCTTCTCAGTAGTGGTGAAGGGGACAGTTCAAATAGCTAAATATCCCATATTGATTATAAATGCCTTAATTGCTTTTCTAACCTGTTTAAAATATAATTTTTCTGTATTGCTGAATATTAAGAGAGACAGTCTCTTAGAGGCAGAGACCTTGGAAAAGGAATGTGCCTAATGTTGCTTCTTCAACTATTTCTGGGAAATCAGCCAAAACTAGCCAGCAGCTTCAAGGTTTTGATAAACAATGGCCTGTTAATACAGAAATAGCACCTTGGCTGTTACCATAGAAACACCATCATGAGAGAGGGGGACGGAAAGCCCCTTTTAAGGAATGTGCCGTTAATTGTGGTTAGCCTTTAATGGGCTTAAGAGCTGGTCTTGTTGATTGATCATACTGGAGGCGTCAGGCTTGTTGGAGTTGCGTATCCTTACATGTATTGGTATGTATTGATTGCATATTTGTGTATTGTTCCTATGGGTCTTTGGGAGAGGGGCAGCTCTGAGTTGTGTGAGCAAGGGGGGCTCTCAGCCTTGGACGGGATGCATGCGCTTTCCGAGCAGACAGGAGGAATGCAGCTGGAGTTGGCTCCTGCCAACTGTATTAATATTGTATTCAGTCCATTAAGATGTAAGGTATTTCCTAGTTAGTAGACTCATCCCCCTGCATGGGTATTATTGATTTATGCTTTTGTATTTCCTATCTAATGCAACAGGTATTATTGCCGGTTAATTGAAGTTATGCTTTCTTGCTGATTAGGCACACACACATGTCTTATGAATAGGTTCGACCTTCAGCATACAATAGCGGATCTGTGTACTGACAAGCTAGGTGATGTTGCTATATTTCTGGGAAGTCTGCCAAGTACATTCAAAGCTCGCCAGGTACACATTCCCAGACTGGGGAGAGCGAGTTGGGGAGGCTTTGGGAGGTTGTACTCCTAAGGAACATGTGAACCTTGAGCCAATTTTCGGTTTCTATTTTCGGTTTCTGTATTGTCTTTATAAGCAGTACGCGCCAGTCTCTCAGTGCTCAGTCCAACTTTTGGATTGTGCCTTTTGCTTTACATATGTAACTCAAAATAAATCCTGCTGAACCCTGCATGGTGTTTTGCCTCTTCGTGTTCCTGAATCCACCGCTCAAGAGCTCAAGAGCCCATTATGGTCTTACAGTGGCACCTGCCCTGTGGAACACTCTCCCATCAGATGTTGAGGAAATAAACAACTACCTGACTTTTATAAGACATCTGAAGGCAGCCCTGTTTAGGGAAATTTTTAATGTTTGATATATTATGGCATTTTTAATATTCTGCTGGGGGCTGCCCAGAGTGGCTGAGGAGGCCCTGCCAGATGGGCGGGGTATAAGGTAATAAATCATCATCCTCATTATTATTATTACTATGATCCCATGAGTGAAAATGAAGAGAATCTTGGACACCTGAATGGCCTTGGGATTTTGGACAGCATTTGAATATCGAGTGCGAACGATTTACAGCAAGGGGAGTGGCCTTCCCGCCCTGTGGTCTTGAGGAAGGAGATCGATGCCTGCAGGAGAGGAAAGGTCCCCGACGAGAAGCTGTTAGCATCTTTCAGGCCTCGAGTGCAGGAAAAGAAAAGGTGCCCTCGATAACACCAATCAAGAGCAATTTCCCCGCTGAA
This sequence comes from Lacerta agilis, assembly GCF_009819535.1. NCBI lineage: Eukaryota > Metazoa > Chordata > Lepidosauria > Squamata > Lacertidae > Lacerta > Lacerta agilis. The sequence continues at coordinate 12,555,866 of NC_046316.1, forward strand.
AGGTGGCCTTGCCGAAGGAGGAGTAGCCAGAAGCAGCTGCATGCCACTGCTGTCAGAGTTGGCCAGGTCTGTCAATTAAGAGAACACAGAGCAATCTGTGATCGCTGAAAGAGATCCCTTCAGCCTGCTTGGCGGCTGAGAGACAGGCCTTTTGTCTGCCTGCATGTCTCAAATAGTTTCAGGGTCCTGATAAGAAGGCATCCCATAAAAAAACAAAACACTGGCCTTATGTGGCAGCTCCGGCATACCTCAGCTGGGGCGCAGGAGGTGGGTGGGAGAAGAGGGAACAGTGCGCCTCGGGTTCACCAGGAGGCAAGTTAGTGACAGATGCCTGGTTTGGTGGTCGCCGCGCAAAAACCTGCTGTCACAAACTCTTGTTGATGGATAGCGTAATTTACCTCTCCCATCTCAATGGAGTTTCATAATGGACGAAAGGGTTATGACAGCGCAGGACGGAGGGGCAGATCATCAACTTTCAACATGTAGCAATGCCGGCGCTGAAAGCCTCTTTGAGTGGGGGGCAGGGAGAGGACCACCAGCGTTCTTTGAACAGTGTATAGGATTTGAACCCAGCACAGTTGTGAGACTGGGAGACAAGAGAGAGAGGTCTCAAAATCATGGGGTCCACGGGGACTCTGCTTGTTTGAGATGCTTCCTTTGTCTGCCTTGGACAAAGATGGCGTTACTGCAATCATGACTTATTTTTAAAAGTGTGCCAGAAGCAAAATCTCACAACTGCTTCTAATTGTTTGACATTTGCAGCCACTACCCGTTGGATGTGTTCAGTTCATAAGGATGCCAGTGTTTTTGGAAATTATATGTATTAATGGCAACAACCAGGAGAAATGTCGGTCTTTCCTTGTTTTCTGGTCATCTGCAACAAGATGTCTGGCTCAAACTGTTTCCAAACCATAAGGTACCATACAGGTGCATGAACAAGTATGAACAATTGTGGAAAACAGAACTTTGGGAGATTCCTAAATTTAGACGTTTGACCTTGAAATTTGAAATTCACTGAAATGATTGCTTGCTTTGTATGCACTCTCTTGGTTCTGGTGAGGTGTTTAGGGGATATTTTAAAATTTGTTAATGTGGTTTCCCGTGTCTTGAAACTTCCTAGCTGGATCGGAAATTGTGTGAAAAAATGAGGGCTGCTCCAGACTGAGGGGTCTCCCCCCCTATTGACCATTTGAGACAGGTTTGATTGAATCTCCCCTGAATCTCCTTTCCCATCAGACAGTTGACTGGCAGAGTTCATCCAGGTTTGCCCTATTTTGTACAGGTGTCTTGCAAATAAAAGTATAGAGGCACTGCTGTTGTTGGTAGCTGCCTGTCGGTGCCTTGGGGCTCCTCTTCCATTGTTTATTTTCTTCCCTGTTTAACACCTTCCCCTCCCAATGCTTGGTGTGTGTGATTTTCATCAGAACTGCCACAGAGGGAAGGGTTCATTTCTCCCTCCCTGCTTCGATGTCTTGATCCTGATTACACACCCCCAGCTGCTATTTGCTGTTGCTAAAAGATCCACACTTCTTAAACCAAAGCACGCAATGCCACAAGTCGTTTAGTCCTGAAAATCTCCAGATTTTCAGTAAAAGAAAGCACTATTTAAAAAAAGAAAAAAGAAGAGACTTGACCTCTGCTAAATGTCTCTTGTGTGATTCTTATAAAGAACTTGCTGTGAGAGACCACTTCTCATGGACCTGTTTCATGTTTGAGTGCTCTGCAAAAAAATATATATTGTGTCATTTTATTTAACTATTGCTTCTACTTAACACCTGCAGTTTCATGATAATAGATATCCTTGTGTCTACCTGGCCCAATCCTAGGAACACTTAACAGATAATTTGATGTTCTAATAAGGAGCAGCTCAAGGTGTTTTGCCACCCGAAGCAAAGGACAAGATGACACCTCCTCCTGGTTTCATGTGTAGGAGCCAACTGGACTGCACTTAAATCTTGCTGCAAAACTGGTGACAGGATAGCATCCCACCACACCTGAGACAGCGGGCCAGATAAAGCACAGAAGAGGTCATGTGGCAACAAAGGAGAATAGTTGGGGGTCCAGAAGGAGCACTGAGAAGCTGCTGCCACCCTGTGAGCATTTGCCACCTGTTTCTCTCTGCCTAATGGTAGGGCTGGCCCTAGCTTTAATTCTTTTCTCTTTATTGCACAAGTCTATGATTGATCTGGCCTGTTCGCCGTTATTTCATTAACTAACCTCCTTTTGCCTTGAAATCTTTTGATTTATGTACGTGTGAACAAAGCTGTAGCATCACTTCTGTGCTGGTCAGTGTCCGGTGCAACAGCATTTCGTGCATTCCTCCCTTGCTATTGATTTATTGCTTTGGGTGTTTCCAATAATCTACATCATGTCCACTTTCTGGAACAGTGTAATATATGTCACACCTCTGCAGCTGTTTATGGCTGATGTGTGAACACATTGATGCTGAGTCATAGAGTTTGCAACTAGGAGGAGAACATCCTTTCCACCAACCTCTGAAGGCGCTGGGGATGCTGGCATAGGATAGGGCTGCCAGCCTGCTTTGTGAACTAACGCATACCAAGTCAGCTCTGTTTTGGGACTCGTTCTAGAATAGAGTACTATTTCAGAGCTCTCCTGAAACACAGAGCCAAACTCTGATTTGCTGCCATGTTTCCCAGATTCAAGCAGCCACCCTTCTTTCTTTCTTCCAGGTGAGGACCCTGATATTCCTTCCTATTGCCATTAAACTTCCATGATTGCCTTGGGTCTGTTGACTTAGGATCCAGTCCTGCCTGGATCCTCAGTTATACTTCAAAACCCTCCAAGTGTCCCTATTTTCCAGGGACAGTCCTGGATTTACAGAAGCCGTCCCGGTTTCCGATTTGATCCTGGAATGTCCTGCTTTTCCTTAGGACATGCCTATTTTCATCAGGTCAGTGTTGGAGGGTGTGGCAGGACACCCCTATTTTCAATGGAGAAATGCTGCAGGGTATGGAAACATGGATGTCTGTTTATGGGAAGAAAGTATGGAGCACTATACCAGCTGCAGTTCCAGGATTCCCATTCTGTTCTCCTCTTCTTTCTGCAACTAATGCAGTTTTTTAAAACCACAATGACCATAGCATCTTTAATTTAAAACATCAAAGGGCCGGGGTGGGGAATGGCTTCTCCTGCCACCCTCATAGGTGGCCATGGTGTGTGTGTGTGGTTTTTTTTGGTTAAATCTTATGAAGAAAAACCGAAGCTCAAGTTTCCGCACACTGGTAGCTCCCAAAACTGAACTGAATGAACCAGTTCAGCCCCCCTCTCCACTTATTTTCCACTCCAGGTGGCAAGGAGGTCGCAGAGAAACTGTCAGTACTGCTTTTGCTGTGGTATATATAGACTTTCTCTTTCTTATTAAAAATCTGGGGGGGGGGGGAGAGCAGGAAGATATCATTGCCACTGCTGCTCCATTAAGAAGAAGGAAGCAGGGGGTGCAGCAAGTGGAAATAATAATAATAATAATAATAATAATAATAATAATAATAATAATAATAGGTGCTGTTTTTCTAGGAAAAAGGTGTCAAAACTCACTGTGAAAACCACCCTTATAATGGCAATGGCACCCACCTGAGAGGTGCCAGAACTGAGTTCTGGCTGAAAAAAAGCCCTGATGATGATGATGATTGCCTTCATGCAAGGATACATGTCACAATGCCTGAAATAAGGATGGAGCTATGTAGAGGCACTGGATGGCTTAACGGTGTTTCCCACATTGTGATTTTTGCAGTGCTCTTCCCCTAATAAAATGTTTAGGGGTACTCTCATTTTCCTACTCATGTTGAAATACTGCCCCTCAATGAGGGTATGCATCCCCCTGCATCTCCCCAGAAAAAAGCACTGGATTTTTGCATAGCACACACACACATCATGACTCACAATATATTAACAGGTCAAAAATTATGAAACCAGTATCACAATATGGACTTCAAACCAGTTTTGGACAATATATTGATACATCGCCCAGCCCTAGTGCAAACTGGAGTGGATACCATCCACTTGCAGTGGATTAAAGTGTAGGCTCATTTGATAGAGGCACTGGTGTAATTATTTCAAGACTTGGTGTCAATCCTGCAAAGAACGGTTCTCCGGGGATAACTGAGACCATTCAAAGCAGGGGTCAGCAACCTTTTCCAGCCGTGGGCCAGTCCACCATCCCTCAGACCATGTGGTGGGCCAGACTATATTTTTGGGGGAAATAATGAATGAATTCCTATGCCCCACAAATAACCCAGAGATGCATTTTAATTAAAAGCACACATTCTACTCATGTAAAAACACCAGGCAGGCCCCACAAATAACCCAGAGATACATCTATATATATAAAAATGTTCCCATTGCGTGCGTGTGCGACACCACCTTGCTCTGTAACCGCTGCACCAAACAGCATCAAATTAGGACAAAGCGTAACATGACCATCAAGGAAGGATCTAGCATAATAATTTTTTTTTAAAAAACACACCTGTCATGCCTAAAATATAGAATAAAGGCAAAAAAATTGGTGCACACATTACCAGCAACAGAACTGAAGACTCCAACAGCATCCAGGGCAGTTGCAGAAGAGAGGGGGGAGCAAAATAAGCCAAAGGCTGCCTGAGAGGTCGCAGTGAGTAAGACCGGCTCTGAGGGGATTTTGTCGCTGGGGTGCGTAATTTTCGGACTGGGGTGGGGGAGAATGCTCTTTTTAATGGCGTAGAGCATGGGGCCAGTTAATTGTGAGGAGGGGGGTGTTTGTGGGGGGGGGTTGCGCTTTTACAGTAAAAAAAATCAGAGCAAGGCCCGCAGTAGGCCTCCATAAAGTGGCCAGTGCCCTCACATAAAATGGCCGCCGCAACTTCGCATGATGAACACACACAGTCCCAAGTGATCAATACCACCGGCCCGGCCCCGCCCCTTGCTGACCCCTACTCTACAGGGACAGGGAAGAACGAAAACAGGAGCTTCCAGAATACTTTTGGGGTCAGAATTTAAAAAAGCAAAAACCCCCATAGCAACGCGTGGCCGGGCAGCTAGTTTTAAATAAAAACACACATTCTACTCATGTAAAAACACGCAGATTCCTGGACCGTCCGTGGGCCGGATTGAGAAGGTGATTGGGCCGCATTCGGCCCACGGGCCTTAGGTTGACTACCCCTGGCTCAAAGATCACCCAGAGACAACAACAGATTGGTAGCTTGTGGGAAGAAGGTAGTTCAAGACGCATCTAGGATAGGACAGCCATTCTTGGTTAAATATCTTTCTCTCCACCTTTAAGAGACGATTCTGTTCCTGAATGGCCAAAGAAGGAATTGGGATCTCTTTGGGGCTCTTAATGTCTTCACCGCCTCTAGATTAGCACCTTTTATCTCTTAATGCCCTTATGCCAGCCAGCCAGCCAACCACCCAGCAATTTGCTTTTCCTTTATTTTCCCTGGTTGCCTCCCTGTGTGAGAAGAGCCTGATTTCAAGAGAGAGAGAGAGAGAGAGAGAGAGAGAGAAAAGCGACAGGGAGAAAAAAAGAAAAGAAGGGAGAGAGAGAGAGGGAGAGGCGCTAAAAGCTCATTTTCCTGGTAATTTACTCTTCTCTTCAGTTGGGTCCTGCTGCTCAGAAGCCTATTCCTGTTACAATATTAGATATAAACAAGTAAACTGTGTAATGGATCACATTAAGCAGACCCTGCATCTTGAGGCAGGATTTAATTTGCATGGCAGATTATCTTGTCTGCAGTAGGAGAGACGCCCTGGGGGCACCAACTGCATTAATAGGATCTACTCTCTTAAAATCCATTAAGTCAATTGAGTGGACCAGTCTATAATCTCATTTCAAATACAGCGTGAAAATGCTTAAACACTGGCTAAAGGGAAGCTGGAGACCTCACTGTACCATATTGCTCGCCTGCCTGCGGCAAGGGGGAGGGCGAGGGGAGGCGACGCTCTCTTTCAGCAAACTCTGTTCGGAAAGAGCTTGACAGCAGGAAGGAACGGGGACCAGAACAGGAGGCAGGGGCTGCACAGGGAATGAGCCTGGGATGCGTTCCAAGTCACAGAGAGCTGCTGGAAACCAAAGTGCACAGTTTTCCTACGAGGGTCTTAGGCCTAGGAAAAGACAGAGTCACGACAACTTGGGTTTTACGCACTTCCTCACATTTCTCTATTTAGCTACACACCTGTGCCGATCCCTGCTTGGGTTTTACTTTGCTCTTGTTCAGACGTACGTCGTAGTTACTCACAAAACAGGGCTTCTAAGTTGCCACAGGTTCTCCCCACACGCCATGTGCCAGAATTGGGAAGATGCTGCGCCTGAGGAGGATGTGCCTGCCAAGCATTTAAAAATACAGCGGAACCTCGGTTCGCGAACGTCTCCATCGATGAACAATTCGCAACCCGAACGCCAAAAACCCGGAAGTAATTGCTTCTGTTTTCGAACACGCCTCGGAAGTCGAACGGCTTCTGAGGCGCGTTTCTCCATATTTTCAACAGATTTTGCCGACTGCCCTTTGATCTTCGGTCTCTGAACGTTTCGGAAGTCCAACTGTCTTCTGGAACGGATTATGTTCGAAAACCGAGGTTCCACTCTATTCTGTCCCATACTTTCCTGATCTGGGCCAGTTGTTAAAACAACAACAACTAAAGACTTATATATGAAATCGAAAGAAAGTAGAGAGTGGCAGGAGATATGATATTGCTGCCCCTCTTGCCTCTTGTTTAGCCTTGACCACAAAGAACCATCTCCACTGATGGTTAGGAGGGGGCAGATACCAAGGGCTTTGACTTGAGGTGGATCTCTCAAGAGAAGGTATTCCCAATTGGAAGAGACATTGACTCTCAGGGTCCTGCTCCCCTTTATGCGCTTCTTCTTCAGCCTTGGAGCATTTGCAAAGAGTGGAGGGAAAGTGTTGGAGAACTAAGGGCTGAGTTTTTCCTGAAAGATGACAACCTCTGAAGATGCCTTCATCCTTGGCCACAACACAGAAGGAGTTCCACGGGAAAAAGCAATGCATCACCTCATTTTCCAAGACATTGCAAGTTAGGTGACATTGTCATTCTTCAAATAGGGGAAATGAGGCACAGGTGAGTTGGGATGTTCAACCTGCACACTCTTTCCAATGGACTTGTCTTCTTCCCACCTCAGGGAGACACCTTTGTAGGATGGGTGTGTATGATATTTGGTACATGTGTCTTTACATGGGAGAGCGAGCAATGGCTTGGACCCCAATATTTTGCTGCATGGACTACTTTGGCTCCAAAGTTCAGGAGAACCCCCAGAACACCTTATTAGGTAGTGGGTGGTGGTGATACAGATATTGTGATTGTGTGTGTGTGTGTGATGCAAACAACAATTGCCCTACTTTAGGCATGTCCAAAGTCCGGCCTGGGGGCCTAATCCGGCCTACCTGCATCAGTTTATTTCCTTGGGTAAAATCCTTAAACCAGGTCAACAGCTTCAATCCTAAGAAAAGGTCAACAACTTTGGTCGGCCCTCACACATGTTCACTTCATCAAATCTGGCCCTCTTTGAAAAAAGTCTGGACACCACTGCCCTACTTGTAAGATGGTAGCAGAGGTTCCCTTTTGCTTGAAATGATTGGAGTGAAGGATATTGAAATATTTCAAACAAATAAGTTGCAGTGAATTTCCCAAGAACTGATAGTCCTTATTTAGAACAACAATAACTCTGGAAGCACGTGGTGTGTGTGTTTTAAAGGAGATCTAAGAAAAGCTGCGTCATCTATCATAAAAAAAGAGCTGACAAAGTGAGGGCTGGAGGTGAACCTGCAAAACTCATGTCTTTTTACAAAAGGTGTTAAGGGCAATCATGGGAATTACAGGTTTCAATGAGCCTCACATCTGGAGCAGGAAGAATTGCTGAGTAAATCATTAAAGGCAGAGTTATAAATGTCGAGATGTGCAAGGATAATCTAGTCAAGGGAGGCCGCTCAGTTTCTGATTGGTGGCTCTTAATCTTGGCTCTAAGAGAATTCATGAAAAACAAAAATAGAAAAGAAGGATATGGACTAGAAAACTACAGAATTGAAAACGGGGCCTTGTCTTGGTATCCTTCACCAACCACCATGGGCGTAGCCAGGATTTTTTGAGGGGGCAGAACCTAAAAAATGCTGAACTTTTTGGGGGAGATCACAGACATTTTCTTTCGAATGTAAAAATCTGACATTACGGGGAGCAGACTTTTGTTTGGGGTGGGGGGAGACTTCTGGTGGGACTGGTGGAGGCAGAATCTCAGTTTCTTAAGTATTTTTAATGCTTTTAAATACTTTTGGAGGATTTACACCCATGCCAACCAACTAGGAATATCTTGCTCTGATCCTGAACAGTAATGCTTTGGAAAATTAGTACATTGCAGCCATAAAGTTTTGCAGTGCAAAGGAGAGAGAGATTTCTTTTTCTCTTGAGCAGAATGGCATGAACTCACAGACAAGACAGTAGAAGATTGAGTCCCACAATCTTCTGTGCGGAGGCCATCCCAGTTTGCCTTCGGGAGAGTGGAGAAGGGAGAAGCAGTTTTGTTATGCTTTGAGTTGGCTGAGACTCAGTTCTAGCACAACTTTATGCTGCACCAACATTGATAAATAATGCATTCAGTCCAATGGTGTAACGGAAAATCCCAGGTGTGGAACTGCCCAGGCACCTGGCCCTTGGGGATAAGCCCACTGGTTTCTGCGGAGTTAAATAAAAGAAGTCCAGCCACTGGAGCAAGGACAAGACAGGGTTTATTGCGCAATAGGTTACAGTCAAAACTGCACACCCAGAGCAGCGTTACAAGAACTTTTAAAAACTATCATATCCCAGAATACAGTTTGGAAACATCATTACTACATCACTAAAACATCATCACTACATCACGAAAGGGAAGGGTTATACATGATTAACATATAGGAAAAACAAGATTAACATATGGGGGAAACAGAGCAATATCAGGGAGATAGCCCTGAGCCAATGTGAATTGGTGTTAAGTATTGGCAAGGATACCTTGAGCACTTATCTGGGAGAGAACAATGGGATTCCAGCTGAGGGATATTAGCCCAGTGGCTTCCTGAAGCACCCAGAGATTACCTGCTGAGGCATTTCCCTGTGTACGTGGTCTCTCGCCTACTGGATCATGGCAGAGAGATGGGTTCCCTTAAGGGCATCACTCCATACCCCAATGAGTTTGCTCGGGAGGAGACTTTGCTTGGGTGACCCCCCCCCCACAATTTCCGTAACAGTCCCCCCTTCGGAGATAGATTTGCATCAGGTTCTTAAAGAACCGCAAATCCTTTCTCCGCACTTAACTACAGTTCAGAGATAGACATATTTCCCACCCCCCTTTCGTCCCGCATGTTATATACACTAAATATTATCATGGCATCCAACCTCCCAGGTGTGGGTGTATGTAACCTGAAAGGGACTTGCATGTCACGCCTCTTAAGGCCCTTTGGAAGTGTATCAGTGTACCTAGCTAGTCATAGGATATTACGTAAAAATAACATATGCTACATTTTGTTACTAAATTACTATTCTAGCACTTTGGGAGAATCATTTCCAATAGTGGTTTATGCTTATTTACCAGAAAGGTCCGCCAGTGACTGAAAATGCAGTTTGTTTTGTTTTTCTCTCTTTTTTGTGTGTGTTCCCAGGTGTCAAAGCTAGCTGTCCTCTGGTCTCTTGACCCTCAGCATGCCACAGCAACACCCATCAACATGCATCCCTGGTGTAAGGGCTTGCATTGACTTGACCTAAAGCCTTTTACCCCCATGTGGTTAGGTGTGACACTCCCTGGAGAGAAATGCCCCATCCTGCCCATCCTTGGGACCTCTGTGGCTTTGGTCCTGCTCTCAAAGGGGTGGGCCCGTGCTCTTGCTATTTAAAGGGACGTAAGCCAATGACACCTTGGATACACTTGTCCAATTCAAATGAAGTCCAATTAAAATTTATATAGGCCCATGGTTCTCACTTTCCAAACCAATCTGTGAAAAACCATTCTAAAAAGGCAGTGGTCCAATTAATAATTTAACATATATGCAACCATTCCTGCCAAATCAAAGCATAAACACCTTCATTTATCTGGGGTTTTGTTTTGATCTTGAAGTTTCTTCTTGATAAAATGACCTAAAACAATCTAAAATGTGCAGGGAAGGTTGGAATACCAGGTGAGACAAGGAATGTGGTCATAAATTGGTCTAACTTAATATTGGGCTACGCAATAGTCTGATCTATTAGAAAACATAAAATGCATGAGAATCCTCCATTGGGGTGTAAGCAATATACACCAAGACACCATACAGTAAACATGAAAACAATTACACACAAAAATTGGGTTCCCCCCTTTGTGGAAATAATATATACTGTCAAACATAGTTCAAGGTTTCTGCATAATGTCACACAACATAAAACGTAGCAATTATATATCAGTTCCATATCTTGAAGCAATAGTGATCTTGAGACAATTCTGGGGCACAGAGTCTTGAAGTCAAAGGAGAGAAAATGTCCTTACAGTTCAGCTCCCCCTCCCCTTGTCAGCAGCCCCCCACCCCCAGTCAGTCCATATCCTTTTGGAGTGAGATAGATGTGGCCACTTTTGATGATGTTCAACTGCTGAAGAGTTAGACTGTAGGTTCATTGTCCAGTTTTCATAAACACATCCTTTGAAGGAATAGCCTGTAATGGAATAAGAGTACTTGGGGCTAAAAGACAGTTAGGAGGGAAGGGGCAAAAGAACCAAAGGGAAAGTCTCCTTGGGTCTCTGCAAAATAAAATCTTAACACGTTAAGCATTTTATTCATTTCAATATTATCATCACATTTCTAGATAATTACTTTTATTACCTGGTAAGTTCCCCCCCCCAACGGTGAAAATTTTAAAAGGAAACACATGCACAAAAATTAGATCCACATTTAAACAATGTGCTATCTGATAAAAGTGAACTTTATGAGAAAAAAAACTTATAGATGGTACCTGACCCCATCCAAGTTAGTCAAAATAAATAAATAAATAAATATCAGCCATAAGTTTAGGAGATGCAACAAATGACAACATGTGATCGACATGTCCCCAAAATATAAAAAACATGATCTATGAGGAACCAAAAATAAATGCTAAAACACACAATTTCTAACAATGGTTCCCAAATGAAACTAAAAGTGTTAGTTTATGTGACAACATCAGCTAGAATGTTAATAGCAAAAATACTGAAAAATGGGTTAACACCAACAAAAGAATACTTGGTTGTGCTTATTTCATAGACATAATGGAAAACTAATTTAATAAATGAAAAGCAGATTATTTGTAACCTAAAAATATAGGGAAGTAAACTAATATAGCAGGGATTCAAACTTGTTTCGCATAACAGGGAAGAAAGACTAAAAGATTTTTAAAAAATTACGGTTTGTATCTCCTTACTCTTTTTTTTTTTGCTGTGGATGAAAAGAGGGACAAAACACTTCATCATTGCTACATCAGGAAATGAAAGGGTTATACCGGAAAAGAGATAAGTATTACATCCTGAGTACCTACTGGGAAAGAACAATAGAACCTTGGTTTGCATAGTTGTCACTTGGGTGGATCTAGAGGAAGCATTTTGAGAGATGGGTTCCCTTAAGGGCATCACTCCATACCCCAATGAGTTTGCTCGGGAGGAGACTTTGCTTGGGTGACTCCCCCCCCCATAATTTCTGTAACAATGGTAAGGATCAAAAGGGAAGTAATTTTCAGTAATACATCCCTCCACCACTAAGCCTGATCCAGGAGATTGGGGGACCCTCCATAGCTGATACAGGGAGTGAAGGGGACTTTAGGGGGGAAGTGGGGAATTGCTGAAAATTGTTTCCTTCCCCATTCCATTGACAGAAACCTTACTGTTAAGTGTCACTGTTGGATCCAACCCCCCAAAAATAGGCACAAGAGAGCATAAATCTCCTTCAGAGGAAAGCATAGCATGAAAGTATGTCTCCAATACTGTAATTAGTCAGAGACTATGCCATGGCTGCCAAAATGGCACCTTTCAGATATTGTTGGACTCCAACTCCCAGGAGCTCCAGCCAGCACAGCCAATGATAAAGCATCATTAGAATTACCATCCAAAAACATGTGGAGAGCACCCCATTCTCTCTCTGCTCCATACCCACAGCTGTAATCCATGTCTCCAGATGACACCCTACCTGAGGGAGCTTCAAGAGCAGTGCTCTTTGTTAGGAACAGCATCTCAGCTCTTGTTGTTTTTTAGTCGTTTAGCGTGTTCGACTCTTCGTGACTCCATGGACCAGAGCAGGCCAGGCACTCCTGTCTTCCACTGCCTCCCACAGTTTAGTCAAACTCATGTTGGTAGCTTTGAGAACACTGTCCAACCATCTCATCCTCTGTCGTCCCCTTCTCCTTGTGTCCTCCATCTTTCCCAACATCAGGGTCTTTTCTAGGGAGTCTTCTCTTCTCATGAGGTGGCCAAAGTACTGGAGCCTCAACTTCAGGATCTGTCCTTCTAGTGAGCACTCGGGGCTGATTTCTTTAAGAATGGGTAGGTTTGATCTTCTTGCAGTCCATGGGACTCTCAAGAGTCTCCTCCAGCACCATAATTCAAAAGCATCCATTCTTCGGCGATCAGCCTTCTTTATGGTCCAGTTCTTACTTCCATACATCACTACTGGGAAAACCATAGCTTTAACTATACAGATCTTTGTCGGCAAGGTGATGTCTCTGCTTTTTAAGATGCTGTCTAGGTTTGTCATTGCTTTTCTCCCAAGAAGCAGGCGTCTTTTAATTTCATGACTGCTGTCACCATCTGCAGTGATCATGGAGCCCAAGAAAGTAAAATCTCTCACTGCCTCCATTTCTTCTCTTTCTATTTGCCAGGAGGTGATGGGACCAGCGGCCATGATCTTAGTTTTTTTTTTAAAATATTTGTTGTGTATGTTTGGGTAGAAATTGGATAGGGGAGACAAGTCTGTGGGATGTAAACACAGAGCAGCCAAACACAACACTCCTAGAGAGGACATGAAGGTAACTCAGTCCTCCAGGCTTAACTTCCTGCTTACCTGGACTGAGTTACAGGAACCAGAAGTAGGTGTGGTCTTACCTGGGAGGAAGATCCCAAAGATCACTCTCCATTTTTGCCTCATCCTTTGAAGAAGCAGCATGCTATCTCTCAGCCTGCAGCTGAGAGAAGCAGGGGTGAAGGCTGTTCCCTTATGGAAGCAGCTTCACTGCATGTAAATACATTTATCTAAGTTTGTCTGCCTCCTTGAAGCATGTACTGTAACTCATGGATGTCTGTAAGTAAACTCCTTTTATATCTTATAATCAGTATTGTGTCTTTCTACTTTTAAGAGGGAACAAGGGGAATATACCAGGAATATAGCTGGCTTAAGCAAGCCTATGCAAACGTTTTTCTGCTGTGTTTTAAAAGGGAATGTAAACTCTGCTAAGTTTGGAGCTTGCTCACACAAGCTGGGATTGAGATATATAAATAATATATACTCATCCACACTCCTAAACATTCCCACAAAGGGTTATTGGCCCCAGTATTGCATATTTTTGTGTATTTTTGAAGGATTGCATTGGATTGTGTTTTTGAGTTGAGTTGGATTTTTTTTTAAAGTACTTCCTGGTGAGCACATGTTTCTTTGTCTTTGTTCTTTGTGCTGAAAAGGGATTAACCCCCTCCCCTCCCTCAGAGTTTACAGTACTCAGAGGCAGTGAAGATTTATTTGAGGTTTTTGTATTTTTGAGCATTTTTGAGGTTTTGATTTTTGGAATTTTTGACAAATTTTTGGATTTTTGAAATTTTTTCAACTTTTTGAATTTTAAGATGGCTAGTGTAGCTTTTGTTAGTGAAGCAAGGCCAAACTATATGCTGCTGAACGACCATAATTTTGTGCACTGGAAGCAACGCTTAATGGTATATCTGAGTGCAAGGAACGTTCTGCAGGCTATAAAAGATGAAAAGCCTACAGGAGATAAAGAAGAAGATTTAGCCAAAATTGAAGCCTGGGAAAGGAAGAATAGCGAAGCCAAGCACATAATTTTAAGTGCACTTCGCGATGAGCATCTATCCTTAATAAACATTGAGGATGATGCATCCCAGATTTTAAAAGACATTGAGCGGATTTATGGAGCATCTACACAGAACTCCTACAGGCATTTGCTAGATAAATTGCTCAAGTTAAAGATGAACTCCAGAGAGCAGTTCACAGAGCATGTTAAGAGTTTTTCAGAGATTGTGCAAAGAATTGCTCTCACTCCTGAAGCTCTTAATGAAGTGACTAAGGTGACTTTCTTGCTAGCATCGCTAGGACCAGCATTTTCTTCATTTAGAAGCCTAATGGATCACACAAAAGATCTGACTTTTAATGAATTAATCAGCCACTTAAGAGAGGAATGCAGAGAAAGCTTGGATTCTCAAGAACGCAACTCTAGGAGAAGTGACTGTAATTATGCTTCAAAGCAATTTAAAAAGGCCAAAGAAATAACTTGTTTTAATTGCCAGAGGAGAGGTCACATAGCAAAGGACTGTAAATCTCCTAAAGTGAACAAACCCCGCCCCTTTAAGCCAGAAGGGGACAAAAGGGGGAAGCATGAGTGCAACATGCTGCTGCAAGAAAGGAGCTTAGCTGTCCAGAATTATGAAAATGTGCATAATAAGTGGTATTTAGATTCTGGAGCGAGCTCCCATTTTTGTTTTAATGAAAACTACTTTGATGAACTAAATAATGAAGAATCTGAAATTCAGATACCAGATGGCCGCATTTTGAAGTCAAAAGGTGCAGGTTCTGTGCATTTGGAATTCAATGTAGACAATGAACCATTTAGAACCAAAGTGTCTAATGTTCTGTTTGTACCAGAATTGAACTGCAACTTACTTAGTGTATCCACATTTGAAAAGAAAGGTTTCAAGGTCACATTTGAAAATGGACAATGCAATGTAACCAAGCATGGTGAAGTGTATATCCAAGGAAAGCTAATCAATAATGTTTATGAGGTTGATCTTTCAGAAAGCCAGTCTGCAAAGGTTGACACAAGGAAGACTGTCATTGACTGTTCCAAAGAGTCAGAATGGACTCAAGAACTTATACACTTTCCTTCTGTAACCCCACAAAGTACTAATCTGCATTCTAGTGTCATAGCGCCCCCTATAGGTGATGCACCAGAAGACGCAGAGGACCAGAATCCTGGCGGCTCCAGAGACGAAGAGGATCCAGAAGGGGACATGCCAGCGTTGGAGGATGATGAAGAAGCTGATGCGGTTCAGGAACCAGAACCAGAGGTCAGACGCTCATCCAGAACCAACAGAGGTGTTCCACCGGTAAGGTTGTCCTACCTTGCAGGGTCGGCGTCACCACAGGAACCTTCCACATGGGAAGAGATTCAGCGGATGCCAACTGCAGAAGCTAGTCTCTGGAAGAAGGCCGCGCAGGAGGAGATGGATGCACTGCATCAAAACAAGACTTGGACCCTCACAGAACTACCTCCGGGTAAGAAAGCCATTGGTTGCAAGTGGGTTTTCAAGGTTAAGAAGGGGTCAGAAGGGGAAGTGCAACGCTACAAAGCAAGACTAGTAGCACAAGGCTTTTCACAGAAATATGGTGAAGATTATGATGAAACATTTGCACCAACTGTAAGATACAGTAGCGTAAGAATGCTTTTGAGCATAGCAGCCTCTAAGCAAATGGACGTGCGTCACATCGATATTTCGACTGCGTTTTTGCATGGCGAGATTACAGAACAGATTTATATGAAACAGCCTAAGGGTTTTATAAAACCGAATGAGGCTCATCTAGTCTGCAAATTAGAAAAAGGACTTTATGGATTAAGGCAGGCTGCTAGAGCTTGGAATCAGAAATTGCACAGTATGCTGGTGCAACTTGGATACAAGCAAGGAAACGCTGACAAGTGCTTGTACAGTAAGTCAAGTAATGGACAATTTTCTTATATATTGGCTTTCGTTGATGACTTGATTATCGCAACATCTAATAACAGAGACTATGTGCAAATTGTGAAACACCTCAGCAAAGAGGTGGGAGTCAAAGAACTAGGAGACGTCAAGTACTACCTAGGAATCCAAGTGGAAAGAGAAGAAGACGGATCATTTCTTCTCAGCCAGCGACAGAAAATAAATGAACTGATTGAATGCATGCAGTTGCAAGATGCAAACACAGTTGCAACGCCCATGGCCACAGACTTCCTGAAGAATCAGCAGGATTCGAAGCTGTTGCCAGATAACAGTGAATATAGGTCGGTAATTGGTAAACTTTTGTATTTAGTTACCACATGTAGACCTGACATAGCCAATGCAGTGGGGATTCTTAGCAGGAAAGTGAGTTCTCCCACTGAGCATGATTGGGCTGGTGTGAAGAGGGTGGTGCGTTATCTGAAGGGTACAGTGAACTGTAAATTAAGGTTGCCAGCTGTCAGTGACCCTAAGTTGGTGGGGTACACTGATGCAGATTGGGCTGGGGATAATGCTGATTATAAATCAACAAGTGGTCATATTTTTATGTTTGGGGATGGACCTGTTGTGTGGGGCAGTTATAAACAGAACTGTGTAGCATTATCTTCCACAGAAGCTGAATATATTTCCGCATCGGAATCGTGCCGAGAGATTGCCTGGCTGGATGAACTCATCAAGGACTTTGGTTTGGTGAGGAAGGAACCTGTCAGTTTGCTGGAGGACAATCAGAGTTGCATAAAACTGACACAGAGTGAAAAGTTCCTTGCCAGGACAAAACACATAGGTGTGAGGTACCATTATATACGTCAGGCAGTCCAGGATGGACTTGTGGAACTGTCGTACTGCTGCACCAATGAGATGGCTGCGGACATCCTGACGAAGCCCCTCCCAAGAGAGAGTTTCCAGAATCTACGTGTCAAGCTGGGACTCTGGGTGGTTGAATAAAGTTGTATATTTTTGTATGTTGTGTTCGTCTGAGAAGGGGTTTGTGGGATGTAAACACAGAGCAGCCAAACACAACACTCCTAGAGAGGACATGAAGGTAACTCAGTCCTCCAGGCTTAACTTCCTGCTTACCTGGACTGAGTTACAGGAACCAGAAGTAGGTGTGGTCTTACCTGGGAGGAAGATCCCAAAGATCACTCTCCATTTTTGCCTCATCCTTTGAAGAAGCAGCATGCTATCTCTCAGCCTGCAGCTGAGAGAAGCAGGGGTGAAGGCTGTTCCCTTATGGAAGCAGCTTCACTGCATGTAAATACATTTATCTAAGTTTGTCTGCCTCCTTGAAGCATGTACTGTAACTCATGGATGTCTGTAAGTAAACTCCTTTTATATCTTATAATCAGTATTGTGTCTTTCTACTTTTAAGAGGGAACAAGGGGAATATACCAGGAATATAGCTGGCTTAAGCAAGCCTATGCAAACGTTTTTCTGCTGTGTTTTAAAAGGGAATGTAAACTCTGCTAAGTTTGGAGCTTGCTCACACAAGCTGGGATTGAGATATATAAATAATATATACTCATCCACACTCCTAAACATTCCCACAAAGTCCAGCTCTGACATTAGGCAGAGTGAGGGAGCTGCCTCAGACAGAAGATGCTGGGGTGGAGTAAGGAGCAGCACCAAGTTCAGGTGAATGGTAACACAAACACCTTCCACATGCATATTTGGATTATTGGACCTGGTGGCCCAAGTCTAGTGTGGAGAGGAAGAAGCACATTGGACAAAGGATAGTGTGGGAATATGCTGGACGTGGCCGCCATTAGCTGCAAACGAGCCTGCTGCGCTTGCTGCGCGCAGGACGGAAGAAGATGCAGCAGGACCTGTCAAACGCAGCGCTGCGCATGTCGGAGAAAAGCGCGGCAGGAAACACCAAGCGCGGTAACGCTCCAGAGCTGTTCCCGCCAGGAAATACTTGTGTGTGTGTTGTTGTTATTGGCTAATTGTGTGGTTATGTCAGAAAAAGGTTGAGAAATAAAAGTCCCCGCCTGGGTGCGAGCGGTAGGATTCGTCCGTTGTTCTATGTGTGCACCAGATCCCAACTGCAGTCTCCTGTTTGTCCCGTCTCCTTCGTTTCCTCTGCTGCCTTCTTTTTCACCCTCACGACCTTCTTACAGTTGTTGGAGCAGGCTTCTCCAACAGGATAGTTTGGAAGTAGTCCTGTTATAAGTATAAATTAATTGATTAGGTTAATTTCAAAAGAGCCTTCATAGAAGGTAGCCATCTTTTACGGAATCATTGTAGTAGAGTCCTTCCTCCTCCTTTGGAGGAAATGCCTCTTCTGTTGCGACACCTGGGTGCATCATCTAAAAGCAACGCATGCTTCCCACCCTCCAGAACTTCCATTTTAATTATATGCAAACCGGCCAATTAATAGAACAAAACTTACACGATTAATCAAAACTCCTTGAACAGGGTGATGGCCTTCATTGCAAGCCTTCTTACACTAGCCCCTGCAAATAGCTCAATCCCTCCTGAAATCTAGGGAACGATGGTAGAAAAGCTACCCCAAAGAACAATTTCCTGCTGTTGAGCAAAGCCAAAGCAGAACCCTCGTTTATTTTACTAATAATTTTGACTTTTCTTTATTCAGCTTGAATCCCGACACTTCCCCAAACTCTGTTATTGTTGTGTATTGATTCAAGGGTTATCTTATCTGTATTACTATTGCCTGTATTCACATTAGGGGAAAGTAACTGCCTTCCTGTTCCAGAAGGCACAGCTACTATTGGTTCATTCAAGTTGCTGCATTTGGATCCTCAGTCTTACTCGTTCCCACCAAAAGCCAGCTTTGTGATTGCTTGAGATTGTTCCCTCCAAAATGTATCCTTTCTAGCCAGTCTTCTGTCCCTATACATGAAGAAGCTGTCTCCTGCCGCTATGCTGAGGTGCTGAATCACTAACCCCACGCTATTACAGTAGCATTTTGAAATTCATTCTTACACACAATATCTCAGTATCCAACATTTTGGTTCCTGAATCTCACACATTACATTTCAGAATCCAAATATGATTTGGAGAATACCTTTATTTATTTTTCCGGGAAGCGTGGGGGGGGGATATTTTCCATTAAAAAAGAAATCAGATATTATATACGAAACATACGACATACGAAACAACTTCCTCTTTGAGATATGTTGGCCTTCAACTTCACCAAGGAGTGCACTTCAACATTCCGTTTCCGAAGTCTCAAAACAACCGATTTTCACTGCGAATGCAGTTCGGTTTCATATTTTTCTTAGGCTAATTTGAGGTTTTTGCTGGGTTATAGATTTGGGCGGATTGTCTAATGCACTTCTATAAAGCCTGGGGATTCTCTTAAACTAAGAAATGTTTGGAGTTCCGTATCCAGGGTAGCACATCATGTTTTAACTAATTTTAATGTATGTTTACATGGTTGTAACTGGCACCTTCCTCCCCCCCCCCCCGTTAAAAGTGTGGCATTTATAGAAAGTTTACCACTTCATGGTGAGTACTGGCTCATTTTATTTTATTTTTAAAAGTCCTGGAATCTTATTCTGAGGGGCAGGTAACTATTATTGTTATTATTAATTATTATTATTATTAGACTGACTTTTAGCTGGTATATAAATACAGGGGAGCAAAAGGACAGAAATTAAAGAGGCGCTCCCACTGTTTATTGAATTGTTCCTTCCTTCCTTCCTTCCGCCACCCCCCAGCCACCGCAATAAAATTGCAGGTGATGCTGCTTCTCTGCCCCTTGTCATTGGGAGTCAGGCAGAAGGGAAAAAGCAGAAAGAAGGGCAAAAGGAGAAGCAGAATAGCGAGAGAGATTCAAGAGCTGGCTGGCTGCTGTGCGGTGAGCCTTGTGTGTGGCAGAGATTTGTGTGTGTTTGTGTGGAACAGGCACTGTTTAGATAAACAGATGGCAACAAATGGCATAAAATTATATACCCATAATGTCAGTTCATAACATTTTGTTCGACATACTTGATTTAATCGCCTAGCTGACGATTTTGCTTTTGGGCCCATATGGTGGCAAATGGCAAATGAACACTTTTACACAGTAACTCCAATCTGGTACTTTTTTATCACGAAGACTTGGGGAGGAATCCAGGAAAGGAGATGCAGATGGAGGCTAGATGAGCAAAAGCAGTGTGTGATTGTGTGTGTGTGTGTGTGTGTGTGTGTGTCGGGGTGGTGGCACTCCAGTCTGAACTCTGAAGGCGGAGAGAGGGAGAGAGAGAGAGAAGGAAGGAAGACCAGGACCCCTTTCTGATTAACAAGCAGCAAATTAAATGGATGACCTCTAAAGATGGAGCTGGCGAGGTTTCCTTGAAAAAAAGGGGGAGAGCGAGGAGACAGGCAAAGTCAATTGGCAGGGGGAAAATGAAGTAATTTCAGGAGCAAAAAGAGGGCAGAGCATAGCTCAGGGAACAAACTGGACAAAGCAAACTCCCAGCCGGGAAGGGATGGATGACTGCTAAGGCTTTTTGACAAAAAGAGGAAATAATGTGCAAACTCAGTGGCAGATTTACGTATAAGCTAAACAAGCCATAGCTTAGGTTCCCACTCTCTTGGGGCCCTCCAAAAAATGTAAAGGAAAATAAAACTGGATGTACATTTCCAAAATATAAGATAAAAAAACAAATAAAATAAAACCTACATACAGCAACAATGTTTTGTGTTGTGTAGGCTCCTATGATGTAAGTCATGGGCCCCGCCTGCTAGCCTGCTCCCTAAAATATCACTGGTTTGCTCATTTCTATATATAGGGTGCCTACATTCTGCATGTGCAAATGGCTTTAGATACCTGTTAGGTCCATAAATTACCATATAGCATATATTCAACACAAAAAAACAGCGAAAATTTGTGGTTGACAAAGAACAGCTGGACATATAAAGGGCCCCATTACCTTCAGTAGCTTAGGGCCTCATCCAACCTAAATCCGGCCCTGTGCAAACTGGATTCTTCACAGGACACAGAGGCTTAAAAGCAGGGTTGGAGATGGGGGATGGGGACTATCATCTAATGTCAACCAAGATCAGGCCTGCTATTGGAAATGATGGGCACGGCACCTGCCTGTGCCAGGCGTGATGTTCAGGGGAGGCACCAAGCAGAGGCATACCTAGGCTCCCTTGCGCCATTGGCAAGGGCCCTTGAATCAGTGGTCCCTGGTCCCTTATGCCCTTGGCAAGGAGCTGATAGCGCTGCCTGCTGACTGGAGAGGCTGCTGTGACAGAGCCAGAATGGATAGGCACAACTTTTGCACACACAACCACACACACCCCGGGGTTGTGCCCTTGGCAGGTGCCAACCTGCTAACCCCTAGGTATGCCCCTGGAACCAAGTGCTCTGAACTGACCTCACCCTTAAGGCAGCAAGGTGGACTATGCAGATGAGAGGACCTCCGCCAACCCCACGCAACCTTGCTTAGCAATTAAGGAGAAGGAAGGACTTATGGATTGTCACATTGCCACGGTCTCCTTCCTTTTTAGTACGCAACCAGGTTGTCCCCTTTCCAGTACAAATGGCCATCTGAGGTCAAAATGCAGTGAGGATAACTGACTGAGCTTGACTTTAATTCTTAAAATCCCATTCAATCAAAAAGTCGGTGACAGGGCGGCATGGGAAACACCAGCTGGGCATGAATAATTTGTCCAGGCCAGCAGGCATTTACAGACCCTCCAAGTCTCCCTGTTTTCCAAGGACAGCCCCAGATTTACAGAAGCCACCCCAGTTTCTGATTTGATCCCGGAATGTCCCACTTTTCCTTGGGATGTCCCTATTTTCGCTGGAGAAATGTTGGAAGGTATGGAGTTATCCAAGTCCTGATCCATCTGAAGGCAGCCCTGTATAGGGAAGGTTTTTTTTTAATGTTTAATGTTTTATTATGTTTTTATATATGTTGGAAGCCACCCAGAGTGGCTGGGGCAATCCAGCCAGATGGGCGGGGTATGAATTGTGAAACTGTTGTTGCTGTTATTGAGTAGGACATCTCTATTTTCATCGAAAAAATGTTGGGAGGGTAGGCAGTTTTAGCAACTGCCAACAGGACCTTCTAATTTCTGCAACGTCTCTCAGAAATATTTGGGGGGGGGGCGGATTCTGGCTACTGGTTCAGCTAACCTCTTCATCCCATGAAGCACTTTCTGGGCACTGACTTCTTGCAATTTAGGAACCCACTGGGACTGAAAAGAGGGGGTCACACACCACGTGGCCTAGAGAGAAAGTAGGGGTGTTTGATGCTGTGGATAGTTTGCACCCAGAAAGGAAGCGCAAGGTGTGTCCTCTTCGAAACAGTGCTAGTCAAGCACTGTTGCTACAGCCGTCACTAAAACCTACCACTGGAGATCACTACAGTGGCGCCCCGCTAGACGAAAATAATTCGTCCTGCGAAAATTTTCGTCTAGCGGGTTTTTCGTCTAGCGAAGCGGCAATGCAAGCCGCGCTTTCGCTAGACGAAAAAAGAGACGAAAAAATTTCGCCTTGCAAGGCAGCCCCATAGACTTTTTCGTCTTGCGGGGCTGCCTTCCACTAGACGAATGCCTTCGTCTAGCGAGTTTTTCGTCTAGCGAGGCATTCGTCTAGCGGGGCACCACTGTATATATGAAGATCTGCTTGTTGCTCTTGCGTCTGTTATCCTGAACTCAGGTGCAACATGGACGCTGCACAGATCACCGGTACTGAGGAAATGGCAAGCTCCCCCTTCTTTGCAACATAAGTTTATCTTTCCCTTGCATTTGGGAGAATCTGGTAACGCAAGTACTCAAATAACTCATGTCTGCGGTCATTTACCCCCTGCCAGCACAAAGCGGCTGTGCATCTCTTTCTCACAGTCACAAATGCCAACAGATTTGCAACAACTCTACCTTCCCCAATAGTGCAAGAAAGGGCCAATGCCATTTTACGGACTGGCTGCCTTTAGCAAATATCCGGACTGGATGTTGGTTCTCAGGCAGAGTTCACCTTGATTACATACAGGACTCACTTCTGGAGTCAAACAGGAAGAATCAAGCTTCCTTAAAACACCCTCAGTACTTTGACATACATCTTCCTTTGCTCTTGCAAAACACCCTGAAGCTATTCTGTCACACAACTGCGCCAAAATTCGCATGCCGAACACAAGCCAAGATGGAAGCGTAGCATATAGAGAGACACGACACCATGTGGAATCACAGAAAGCTAATGTGGTGGCTCTCATTTGTGTTGTCTGAATCTTGAGTATGGAATTCAGGCTCCATGCAGGTGTCAGTAACTTAACAAGGGCATATATAGCTGGGAGGAATTCCCCTGCATGCAAAGACGGGCTCTGGTGGACTGAGCAGATGAGACCAAAGGTGGTTTCTGTTAAGATATCAAAATTATGAACTTTTCACACAAGAAAGGAGGCCCTTTGTGGACTATTTTAAAAATTACTGTGGTCAAATGAAATTGCGGGCAGGATTCGAGATGAACTCAGTGGAAGAAAAACGATAAAATTATTGTAATGGAGAAACTTTGTGTAATAGATAAAGCTATAATGCAGTAGAATAGGTTTGGGTAAAAACACCCATCTAGGAAAAAGGAAATGTCTTTGGGAGCAGAGCATTTGTGGCATAACACAGTTCACTTCGACTGTGGATTCCTGCTTGGTACCCACCCTATTTTCTGTGACTGTATTTTTTGATTGTAAGTTTTTAAAACTGCCCTTAATGTTGCATTTTAAATTGTCATAAGTAACCCACCCTGGGATCTTAGGTTGAAGAATGGATAATAAATTAATACAATAGGAGCGTAGGTTGGTACTTGGAGATGCTGTCCCTAAGTGAGATGCTTCTGGATCAGGGTTCGCCTTTCAAGATGCTGTTAGTCTCCAACCATTGCCCATGGGGTTGATGGGATTTGTAGTCCAACAACACTGGAATGGCACTGAATTGGCTATCCCTGATCTCGATTGTGTCCAATCTGGGCTGGGCTGTGCTATGAGAAAGAACAACCTGCCTCTGGCAGCGGCATTTGATGCTCAGCCAGCCCTAATCTCTGGAACGAATTTCTTCGAGATCCTTCTTTTGTCCGAGTCCCTGCTTTGCTGATTCAAAGGAAGCTGCCAGCCAGTTGCAGCTGCCGCCCAGATCCTGCTGAATCAGCTGTCCACTCGGGTGGCAAGCGTGCCTCTGCATGGTATCTGATTGCAAATGAAGGACACCCAAACTGGGTCTCTCTGCAGCGAACAGTCTCCGGGAATGGGACCACTCTTTGGCACGCACCTACCTCCTCCCAGATCCTGCCTAGCACCATCCCTACCGTGTAGGGAAGGAAAAGGGCTCGGTGACAAGGTAATGAAGGGGATCTTGCAACAGAGACTTCATCATCTTCCTCTACACCTCCAGCCTCTGGCCCCGGAACTATCCCCCCTTTCCTTTCTCTCTCATTTCATACCATTCCTGGCAGTTGGCAACAGCGACTGCTGGAGACAAGAGAAGCTCCCTGGTGCCTCCTTTAATTGCCATTTAGTTAAATGAGAACAGAGACCTACAAATAAACGTCCCCCCTCCCTTCCCTACTCCCCACTGCCAGAAGCTCCGCATTTCAGTCAAGTGCTCACTGGAGAATTTGCCCATTTACTCTTGTTATTTGCATGATAAAGGCGGCTGTGCCAGCCCTGCCTCTGCTGCACTCAGCTCGAAAACCCACCAAAGTTGTCCCGAGCAGGCAAGGATAAGGGAGGGAGGGTTTGCTGAAAGCCCTTTTTAGTTTCGTTTTCAGTCTTGTCAAAAAGCAGCTCCGCTTGTCAGGGTGGAAGGAACTCTTAAGAGATGTGGTCTATAAAATGGATCAGAATCTCCTCTAAAAGGCTCCCCTTCAAAGGGAATATCTGGAGCCCATTGCAGTGCTCTGGGCCATAGGGAAAAAGGAGAGAAGTTTCAATTATGCTAAAGTTTTGTTAAGCTAAAACAGCAGCAAATGCATACAAAAGACAAAGCAACACCTGCAAGCTGATTGGTTCCTACACATAATCATCTGTTACAGGTGTGGGGAAGCTCAGGCCTGGGAGCCAAATGTGGCCCCTCAAGGCCTCTGTCTGGCCCTCGAAGTTCTCCCCACTAAATTGATGGGGGTGGGAATCCTCCCTTTTAGCAACAGCTTGCAAGGTGCTTTGAAGTCCCAGCTTTGGGACTTCAAAGCCCCTTAACATGATAGGATTGTGACCTGATGTGATTGACAGGTGGGTAGCCCTACCCACACATCTAATTTAGCCTGTGAGCCTGATAAGGATGTGTCCCATAGAGCCAAAAATGCCCCCCACCCCTAGCCAAAGAGACACGAGGGAAGGAGTTGGTGGTCTTTGGAGAATGGGAGGGTTGGCAGGGTCTGGAGGAATGGGGGAATTTTGAGGTCTAGAGGGAATAATACTTTTCAACATTTTGGTCCCCCAAATCAGGACGTCAGGAAGGGCGTGGCTTCCGGCCTGGCATTCTGACAACCATCAGCAAGGTCACGTCAGAGCTCTGGTGTGACCCCGCTGACTCGCTCCAGAATGAGCGTCTTTTGGTCCAGTGGTAGGGTGTGAGGACTCATGCATCAGCGCAAGACCAAAACACAGGACATACAAGGATCCAAACAGAAGCCAGGATTGGATTCTGTGATCCAGGATGTCCCACTTAAAATGGGACACTGTGGAGGGCATGGAAGTGCAGAAATGGGTGGGGTTTGTTGAGGGGTATGGGTAGCTGTGGTTGGTGTTCCAAGTGCTCCCTCAAAATTTCATCTTGGTTTTCCCCCCGGGAAGTGAGAAGGAAGCATGCTAAAACTCCCCAAAGCTGGCTTCTAAGGGCTTGTTTGGTGAAACCCTTACGCTGCATTTAGAGGTGCTCTTATCCCCTTCAGAAGTTATCTTTCACATGTTCCAAGCGGCGCCGGCCCTACCATGAGGTGGATTGAGGCAGCTGCCTCAGGTGGCGGAATTCTGCAGGGTGAGGAGAAGTGGTGGCGGTGGCTTCCAGCAAGTCCATGAGATCTCACCGGAAGCCGCAAGACAACCCCAGTAAGTGAGGCATTGGTAGGGGTTGGCAATGGGAGAGGTGGCACCTTCCCATTTCACCTCAGGTGGCAAAATGGGATGGGCCTCCCCAGTTCTTGTTCTTGCCTGCTCAACCTCCAAGCCTTTGTGCATGGCGGGGGAGGGGGGAAGATATGAGGGAGGGGGAACCTCTGCACATTTGGCTCCTTCATGTGATCAGCTACAGAGGCTCCAGTTATGCTGAGTAGCTTACATGCTTTCAACTGGATATGCATAGGTTGCCCCCTGCATGTCGTCTTCTACCCAACAGTCAAAGGTCTGGGGGTGGAGCCACTGGGGGCAGGGAAGGTTGAGAGTGGAGCCAGCACCCACAGACCCCTTCCTGCCTGCCTTGTGTTCCTGGAATCTCTGAAAGACGCTGTCGTATCTCTTTGCTGCAATGCCAACAAATCATTCCCTGTGATTCCCCACAAACTATCAGATTGGGAAATCCTAACCTGCCCTTTTCTACAGCTTGGCATATTGTATTAAATCACTCCCATACCATCTTACTGTCTTAACAGCATATAAACATTTATTGATTTCTTTTACAACTAAGGATTTTAACAAGGACCTAGATGGAATTCTAATGATCAGATGAGGAGGCAAAGAGTTAGGTGGGGAAATGAGAAAGGGGGTCGTCCCTAGAAAAAGAACACAGTCCCATCATGATAGGCCAACTCGCCTGAGATCTGGACATCAATTGGTCTTGAGCACTGAAGTAATGACTTCACATCACAAACTTGGGGCTTTTGTGTGTGGCGGTGGTTCTACTGCCCGTCTCCAAGAAATGCCCCAAGACGTTTTGGTGGCCGAAGCAATACACTGTAATGACACTATTTCATAGAATCATCGAATCATAGAGTTGGAAGAGACCACAAGGGCCATCCAGTCCAACCCCCTGCCAAGCAGGAAACACCATCAAAGCATTCCTGACAGATGGCTGTCAAGCCTCCGCTTAAAGACCTCCAAAGAAGGAGACTCCCCCACACTCCTTGGCAGCAAATTCCACTGTCGGACAGCTCTCACTGTCAGGAAGTTCTTCCTAATGTTTAGGTGGAATCTTCTTTCTTGTAGTTTGAATCCATTGCCCCGTGTCCGCTTCTGTGGAGCAGCAGAAAACAACCTTTCACCCTCCTCTATATGACATCCTTTGATATATTTGAACATGGCTATCATATCACCCCTTAACCTTCTCTTCTCCAGGCTAAACATATTTGGGCGATAATGGTGCAATTCCTATGTGTGCTTATTCAGAGCAAGAGAGTGTCAAATGGAAACAGGGCGATCAGAACTGGGCTTTCAGATTTCATAACCTCAGTAGTCAGAATTTTACTGGTGTGCTGGGCTCCATAACTGATCAAGCTTCTGGCTATTTTTCAACATCATTCAGGGCATTTGCTGGTCTGGCTTGACTTTACTCTTACAAGAAATTCCAAATACACACGGTACTCAATCTAGCTCTGACTTGGGGATATGCCCTCACTGTATTGAGGAGGCAATCTATGAGCCATGCTGCGCAGTAGGTGACCAGGCTGACAGTTATATCACCTTGAGCTCAGTCACAGGTGGGTAGTTGAAAAATGTTGTGAAGGTTAAATTACATGAGGAAACCAGACGCATGCTCAGCGTTTCTCCATTGAACATTGGAAGGAAGGAAGGAGAAAGAAAGGGAGTACTTTTATCTAATTCATCAAGTGTCTTACTGCAGTGGTGAATCAGTTCATGATGCTATCAAGAGTACATTTGTGTCCTGCCAAAATAACTCTCTGTTCTTTCAAAGGAACTTGGTGTTTCCCTGCCTATAGAGATGGTGGAAGTTCTTCTGGTTTACCTGTTTGGTATTTTGGGGAAACAGACTTATCATTTATCAGTGTTGCACGCTGCCTAGGGATAAGCTGTGTGATCTGAGGACCTGGTTAAGAGTGTTTTCTTATGTCTGAGTCTAAAGGGGCTAGAGAAGCTGGTTTGTTAACTTCTCCTGTAGATTGGTGGTTCCAAGGCGAGCATTTGTGTAATGCGATGAGGGGTGCCAGGGCCCAGCATCACCATCTCTAGGTCACTGTGGGCCTGAAAGCTGATTTTCAGGTCTGGGTGGATATTTTTGGAGAACTACAATGGGGTATTGTTCCGAAGGGATGAGGTACTGTTTGAAGTTGAGCTGCAGCCTCCTTCTGATTTAGCTGGCAGGTGGTGTCCTCAGGCCTGCCCTCCAGAATAGGGAAGGGAAGGCCTGATTAGAGACCTGACTCTCCTAGGATTCCTCCCCCCCCCCGTTTTAGTCACAGTTCACCTGTGTGCTGAGGAATTTTCTAATTGCACAATGCATTTCTTGTGGACTAATTAGGCCCCTGCCCTTGTTAATTCCCTTACATCTAAGTACTCCAGGGTTGTGTGATTCGTTAGGAATGTATTTTGCGGTGCTTGCAATTCAATACTCTGTTTGTACCACAGTATGTTTCCAGCGTGGATGGGGGGGCCCTCACATCACCAGTTGGAGCATTTTCAAGCTTCGGCTCTATCAACGGGTTACCGCGAGAGGGACAGGCTAGAGGTCCTTTTGCAACCCACAAAGGTGCGTTGCTCTGCATCTGTAGCAGCATCTAGCCGTATGGCAAGGCTTCTCCAGGGCCCTGTGTCATTTCTGATACTTTAGATTCGGTGAGCAGCTTTGGGGCCTATTCCCATTTATCACTTGTTAGGGTACAGTTGTAGGTCTTTGTGCTCAAGGACGGGCAGTGCGATTTACATTGGCATTTTATGTCAATGTGCTAAGGCAAGGTAGCCCTAGCGGTGTTTTTAGGGCCTCTGAAATGTTAAGATGGCTGGATTCAGAGCGCTTCGGGTTGCTACCTTTGGTCGAGCAAAATAAAGGATGGGTTGAAGGGAGAGATTGGGGTGGGTTAAAATTACTTAACCTGGTGCAGAAATGACTTCAAAGCCATCCACTGCAATGGCACACAGGAGTCACAGGGGTTTATTCAATGGGAAAAACACAAAGTGCTATGATTTGCAACTGTAGGGGGGGGAACCCCCCTCTCTCGCTCTCTGACTCAGAATCTGTGTCTGCGACCCAACCACCCCTCTTTTCCCCTGCTCTCCACCAGGATTGCTCAAACTCCCTCTCTCGCTCTTGGGAGTCTGACGCACCCTGCAAAAACTCTGCCCCCCCAACTGGACAAAACCCCTGAAAACCCCTTCTCTCGCTCTTCAACCCATCTGCTGCCTCCCTGCCCAAGCAAAACCCTCTCTCCCACAATAACTCTCACTCTTGACCAAGGTGGATAAAAATCAATGATTTTTAAAAAAACAAAAACAAAAATCAGATTTTTTAAAAATAAAATGCTTTTTGAGGAAAATATATTATCATCCAAAGGTTATTCAATCATGAAATAAATATTAGTTTTTTAATTATGTAGAATAAGGCTGTATATGTTTGATTTTTTTGGTAAATAAATTCCATTAATCCATTCACAATGTCATGCTCTTCCAAAGGTTTTTTTGTAAGATTATTGGGCAGTTTCTCTGCCTACAAGATATTATCACAGATGCTTGGTTTACTTTTGCAGTTCTCAAAATGAATTTGACTCAGCAGAGATCGCCATGCCTCTTCTTCGCAGCAAAAATGTTATAACATGAACAGAGTTGAGAAAAAGACCTTAATCCTATTGTTCTACAAACCTATGAATACAGAATCAACCCCTTCAAGTGCTAAGTTTCAAGAAGTTCAGTGAATAGAATAGAAACAATATTTTTCTGATTGTTTGGAGTGGAATAGATCTGCACAAGAAGAAAGTGAAACTAAGTGTGAGGAGGTATTGCTGCACCTCTTAGCCAAAGGCTTAAGTGTTCCAGAAATAAAGACTAATGTTCTTGAAATTGCTAAATGTTTCCGTAACAATCATTTTGCTGCAGCAGCTCTGAAAAGGATGGGTGGAACCAAGCTAACGCTCCCACAAGATGTTAGATGGAACTCTGTGGTGAACTGTTTTGAGCAGTATATCAAAAACTGGCCTATTCTGACGACAGTTTGTGAACAAAATCGAGATAAAATAGATGGCACTGTCACGGCCAAAATCCTCAACATTGGGCTTAAGAGAAATGTTGAACATATGCTGAGCATCCTGAAACCCATCTCTGAAGCTTTTAAAAAAATACATAAAAATAGCTGTTTTATTGCTGATGCTGTTGAAATTTGGAAGGAACTGAGTGAACACTTAAAAACAGAACTACACATGGACAGAATTAAATTACAAGCATTAAAAAAACGAATGGGACAAGCACTGTCTCCAGCTCATTTTTTTGGGGGGGGGGGCAAATATTGTCAATATCCAGTACAAGGGTCAAAACTTAAGTGTTGTGGAAGAGGAGTTAGCTATGACATGGGTATCCAGCAGTCATCCATCTGTAATGCCAACTATAATAAACTTCAAAGCTAAGGGGGAACCATTCAAGAAATATATGTTTGCTGAAGATATTTTAAAGAAAGTCACATCAGTGAACTGGTGGAAGTCACTTAGGCACCAGGAATTAGAGACTGTTCAAGTAATGATTTCACTTTTAACAGCAGTAGCTTCTTCTGCAGGTGTTGAAAGAATATTCTCTTCCTTTGGACTCATTCATTCTAAATTGAGAAATCGTTTGGGACCCGATAAAGCAGGAAAGCTTGTTTTTCTTTTCCAGATTATGAACAAAGAAGAAGATGAAGATGACGAGTGAGCTACAGAGGACAGTATTTAAGTTTTTCATGTGTAGGCTGGGCGGACAGTCTAAGTTTCTTAAAATGTATATATTTTGTTTAGCCAAATTAGTTAACAAACAGGGATGTTTGCTTAAGCAAATAACATATGCTGTAATGTTATTATTTCAGTTGAATAAATCTATTTAAATTGTTATTATTAAGGTAATGATTATTTTCTCCTTCCTAAGTACAACAGAAAAGTTGTCCAAATATGAATGTTTAACCTATTAAACTGGGGATAAAAAAAAATAATATGAAAAGTTGTTATTCTAAAAATCTTCATCTACTTGCATATTAAAGTTATACCAGCAAGAATTAGTCTTTATGTAGAAAACTATGATTTAAATCAAGCCTTACTGACTAGTGATTTAAATCAGTTTGATTTAAATCAAATCCACCCTGCTCGACTCTCCCATTCAGGCTCTTGCTCTCTTCCTTCCACTGGAGCTGGAAGGAGTTAAATAGCTAACTTGTATATATTTACCTGAATGTATTGTTAGTCTAGAAGTATAAAAGTATAAAAGTGCCTCTGTTAAGCTTTTCTGTATGAAACATCTCTGTAAAAGCTGTGAACTTTGATCTGCAAGCTTTGCCTTACTAAGTGTCTGGAGATAAGACAGAGAGTAACTGTCCTTGTACAGAGAGGAACTGTTGCCTAGGTCAGAGATAGGGTGGCCTTGCTGGAGTGCGCATGAACCAACTCAGGGATAAATGTCCTTTTCCCTTATATGTACAACAGGAAATGTACAACAGGAAATGGTTCTTATATGGACAAGAGGAAGAGCCAGGGAACTGTCTATAAGAACTGTCTGAAAATTGACTAGTTTTGTACTTGCTTGGATGTCTGAACACCGCAGGTACCTCTGCATGCAGGAAATAAATCTTTCTCTCTCTGAAGCCAGTAGCCTCAGGTGTCTTTCTGCTCCCATGTTTTCTCACCGGGCGCAACCACCATGGGAACCCGTGGGGCAAATAAGGCTCCAGATCTACCCTCTGCCCACATCGTTTTGAGGAGGAGGAGGAGGAGCTCAAATATGTGAAAAAAGGCATCCCGTTTGGACTTCAAACAGGACAAAGGACACTCCCCCCCCCCAAAAAAAAAACACGACCACATTTTTCTAGGGATTGGTAGCAACCCTAGGAGAGCTCTTGGGAGAGCTGGTGCTGTGTCACATTTATCCTGATCTGTTCATGACTAGGCTAAAGTGTTTCAAGCAGGTATTCTCTTATTCAGCATTTTGGCACTTAAAGCAGCTCTACTGATGAGCACCTTTGGGTTCTTCTGGCTCAGTGAGTTGCTGGTCAAATCAAGTTTGGACATAACGGATAGAGCCTATATATAGCGAAGAAGATGATAAAATCATTGATTTAAAAGATTCTTTCCTAAATGTCCCTATGCATATTTCATGCAAACTGGCACCCTCTTTTTTTTTTTTGGCAGTGCATAAATGGCAAGGCCAGTGCAGGTTACGGGGTACGATTAAACTGTGGATGTTGGCAAGTACCCCCAAGCATCACTCAAAGGAGGTTTCTCCATAATGGTATTTGAGGTTACTTGACTCAGGGCACTTGGGACAAGAGTCCTCTACTTCAGGCATGTCCAACAGGTAGATCGCGATCTACTGGTAGATCACTGGCTCCCCCCAAAGAAGCTCAGTAACTTTGGCTCCCCTTAAAAAAAAAATCTACATCTTTGCCCTGAAGCCCCCAAAACAGGGCTTTCCTTCCTAAAAAAGCTCAATTTTGACCCGAACCCCCCCCCCCAAAACATGGATGGTTATCCTTCCTAAAAAAAGCTCAACAACCTTGACCTGAACCCCCCCAAAAGGGGGTAGATCACTGCCAGTTTTTAACTCTGCAAGTAGATTGCAGTTTCTTGCAAGTTGGCCACCCCTGCTCTACTTCATTCACTTGGTGCTGGGGGACTCTAACAGGCATTCTTTGGCCCATCTTAGATGTGTGGCTCCCCATAGGATCATGAGGAGGGCAGTGGTTTCTCACTCTGTTTGGTTTAGGTATCTGCCCTGGAGTGTTTATTATTTAAATAGAATTAAAAGTGATTTTTTTTAAAAAAAAAAGCACTGCACATCCTTAAGTTAACCAATCAGGCTATAGCCTAATTTTGTTTTCCATTGTCTTGAACCCTGTCTCTTCACTCCTTGCCTGTGTGCTATTGTATTTCTTCCTGAAGTCGCTGCAACTTTGTGCATTGTCTCTTTCCCTGTTGCAGCTCTCTGGAAAGTGAGGAAAGAAAAACAGAAAGTGTAGGGTGGGGTGGGGAGGAAGGAGAAGCAGCAGCTGTTTCTCACCGTCTCCTCCACCCACTTGCTTGATGGGGTCAGAGGTCAGGCCGGGCAGCTTGCACCCAGCAGACTCCATGCTGTCCCTTCCAAGAGGAGTTGTGTTTTTATG
This sequence comes from Lacerta agilis, assembly GCF_009819535.1. NCBI lineage: Eukaryota > Metazoa > Chordata > Lepidosauria > Squamata > Lacertidae > Lacerta > Lacerta agilis. The sequence goes on from NC_046316.1 coordinate 12,588,963, forward strand.
ACTGCCTTGAATTAAGATTGATTTTCCCAGGGATTCGCAGCCGCTTCCCCTGGGTCTACACTCCAAATACCAAGTGACATAGAATGGACTAATTAAAAGCACCATTTATCAGCCTTTCAAAATAGCACTTGGGAGTTTATTTAGGATTTGCTTCCCCCCCCCCCGCCTTTATTGCTAAGGAAAACTCTTGTGCATAAACAGGGGACATTTCAACTGCCATGGGAAAATGGTTAAATCACCCTCTACCCTGCGCCGCCATTTCAATCTGAATTCAACTCCTCTTCCATTTTATAAAAATGTGGTAATCCCCTCCCATCTTGTCTCTATGCTTTTAAACACATAGTTCCTTCTGTGGGGGCAATGGGGTCACCAAGCTAGAAAAATGAGGGAATAATATTGTAGAAGGATCTCTGGAGGCTTTGACCGAGCGCACCTTTCCTACCTGCTGTTAGTAGAGATGCTCCCAAATTTCACACCCATCATATTCCTCTACAGCCCTCTTCCTAAACCTGGCATCATCCAGATGTTTTGGACCTCAGCTCCACCATTCCTGATAGCTTACAATCAGTGCTGGTGGACACTGACCAGAGATGGAGTCCCAAAACAGCTGAAAGGAACCAGGTTGGGCAAAGGCTGCTGTAGAGAAACTGCTGTTCCAGCCCATTCCCCCCCCCCCCAGCATGGCGAATGTGAACCACATGCAAGTATAAATGCAGATACCGGGTCAAGCATTAAGTTTTCTTTAAAGGGGAAATGATAGGCAGTTATTTGGCTACAGGAAGGAGGCAGGTTCTGGACATAGCTGTCAACTTTTCCCTTTTCTTGCGAGGAATCCTATTTGGAATAAGGGAATTTCCCTTTAAAAAGGGGAAAGTTGACAGCTATGGTTCTGGGAGAATTTCATCCAAATGGTAAAGCTGTGCAAAAATTCCCCGGAGAGGAAAATTGGAAAAGGAAGGGGAATCTTCTAAATTTGAAATTATATTACTAAATAGGAAAGGGATCAATAGCCCTAATAAGAACAAGTGTTTGTTTAAAAAAAAATCAGGGACCAACATGATAGGATGGTAGGTATTTTCTAGTAAGTTTAAGTATGCAGTCCTAAACTCACTAACCTGAGTTCCCCCCCATGGAACTTTATTGAAAAGGATTTACTTCTGAGTAGACATGCATACGCAGGTGGCGTTGTAGTCTAAGCCACCGAGCCTATGGCTTGCTGATCAGAAGGTTGGCGGTTTGAATCCCTGCAACGGGGTGAGCTCCTGTTGCTCGGTCCCTGCTCCTGCCAACCTAGCAGTTCAAAAGCACATCAAAGTGCAAGTAGATAAATAGGTACCGCTCCGGCGGGAGGTAAACGGCGTTTCCGTGCGCTGCTCTGGTTCGCCAGAAGCGGCATACCGGTATTTGCGCTTCGAGGCCCGCAAGTTGTTGTTGTTGTTCAGTCGTTCAGTCGTGTCCGACTCTTCGTGACCCCATGGACCAGAGTACGCCAGGCACGCCTATCCTTCACTGCCTCTCGCAGTTTGGCCAAACTCATGTTAGTAGCTTCAAGAACACTGTCCAACCATCTCATCCTCTGTCGTCCCCTTCTCCTTGTGCCCTCCATCTTTCCCAACATCAGGGTCTTTTCTAGGGATTCTTCTCTTCTCATGAGGTGGCCAAAGTACTGGAGCCTCAACTTCAGGATCTGTCCTTCTAGTGAGTACTCAGGGCTGATTTCTTTGAGAATGGATAGGTTTGATCTTCTTGCAGTCCACGGGACTCTCAAGAGTCTCCTCCAGCACCATAATTCAAAAGCATCAATTCTACGGCGATCAGCCTTCTTTATGGTCCAGCTCTCACTTCCGTACATTACTACTGGGAAAACCATAGCTTTAACTATACGGACCTTTGTCGGCAAGGTGATGTCTTTGCTTTTTAAGATGCTGTCTAGGTTTGTCATTGCTTTTCTTCCAAGAAGCAGGCGTCTTCTGATTTCGTGACTGCTGTCACCATCTGCAGTGATCATGGAACCCAAGAAAGTGAAATCTCTCACTGCCTCCATTTCTTCCCCTTCTATTTGCCAGGAGGTGATGGGACCAGTGGCCATGATCTTAGTTTTTTTGATGTTGAGCTTCAGACCATATTTTGCGCTCTCTTCTTTCACCCTCATTAAAAGGTTCTTCAGTTCTTCCTCACTTTCTGCCATCAAGGTAGTATCATCAGCATATCTGAGGTTGTTGATATTTTTTCCGGCAATCTTAATTCCGGTTGGGGATTCATCCAGTCCAGCCTTTCGCATGATGTATTCTGCATATAAGTTAAATAAGCAGGGAGACAATATACAGCCTTGTCGTACTCCTTTCCCAATTTTGAACCAATCAGTTGTTCCATATCCAGTTCTAACTGTAGCTTCTTGTCCCACATAGAGATTTCTCAGGAGGCAAATGAGGTGATCCGGCACTCCCATTTCTTTAAGAACTTGCCATAGTTTGCTGTGGTCGACACAGTCAAATGCTTTTGCATAATCAATGAAGCAGAAGTAGATGTTTTTCTGGAACTCTCTGGCTTTCTCCATAATCCAGCGCATGTTTGCAATTTGGTCTCTGGTTCCTCTGCCCCTTCGAAATCCAGCTTGCACTTCTGGGAGTTCTCGGTCCACATACTGCTTAAGCCTGCCTTGTAGAATTTTAAGCATAACCTTGCTAGCGTGTGAAATGAGTGCAATTGTGCGGTAGTTGGAGCATTCTTTGGCACTGCCCTTCTTTGGGATTGGGATGTAGACTGATCTTCTCCAATCCTCTGGCCACTGCTGAGTTTTCCAAACTTGCTGGCATATTGAGTGCAGCACCTTAACAGCATCCTCTTTTAAAATTTTAAATAGTTCAGCTGGAATATCATCACTTCCACTGGCCTTGTTGTTAGCAAGGCTTTCTAAGGCCCATTTGACTTCACTCTCCAGGATGTCTGGCTCAAGGTCAGCAACCACATTTCCCGGGGTGTATGAGACCTCCATATCTTTCTGGTATAATTCCTCTGTGTATTCTTGCCACCTCTTCTTGATGTCTTCTGCTTCTGTTAGGCCCGCAAACCACCCCTCAAATAAATTCACACTTCAGACAGAATTTAGTTTTGGTTTTTGGCATAATTTTGGCCAAAACTTTATTAAAATACACAATATGTGAGTGGTTGCTTAGGCATTGGTTAAGACTATCTGTCCCACTGGGGACAGAACTGACGACCGTCAGTAAGGGGAAAACACTCTGGGGAGAGAAAGGGAGCTGGGGGATCTGACCCTCCCCTCTCCCCACAGGCTCCCAGGGGCTCTTGCAAGGCCCTGGCCCCCGACCGGGGGATACAGACAAAAGCATGTCAAGCCCCTGGATTCCTTTAATAGAATTCCCCGTACACCAGCATCAATTGGAGGCAGACACAGTCAATCATAACCCCTCCTCCAATTAACATAATAATAATAACCAATGCCAGTACGTTTCCGAGCACAATTCAAAGTGTTGGTGCTGACCTTTAAAGCCCTAAACCGCCTCAGTCCTGTATACCTGAAGGAGCGTCTCCACCCCCACCGTTCAGCCCGGACACTGAGATCCAGCGCCGAGGGCCTTCTGACAGTTCTATCACTGCGAGAAGCAAAGCTACAGGGAACCAGGCAGAGGGCCTTCTCGGTAGTGGCGCCCGCCCTGTGGAACGCCCTCCCATCAGGGGCCAGAGCGATAAACAACTACCTGACATTTAGAAAATACCTGAAGGCAGCCCTGTTTAGGGAAGTTTTTAATCTGTGACTTTGTATTGTATTTTAATATTTGTTGGAAGCCGCCCAGAGTGGCCGGGGAGACCCAGCCAGATGGGCGGGGTACAAATAATAAATTATTATTATTATTATTATTATTAACCGCCAACCTTACAAGTTGTGACTAATTGCTGCGCAGTAGGCAAAAACCAGATGGCACCAGCCAATCAGCCATATGTAAAAATTCCTACCAGGCCCCTGTCCCAAAAGCAGACGACCCCATGACAGGCATAGCAAGGTCAAATGAACAGAGGGCTAAAATTAGGGAGGAAGGGTGGGTGACCCAAAGCACACAGCCAAGAGGGGGATTACATGGAGTGCAAACAGTTATATAGACGCTGGGCTGTCCATCAATAAATTGCAACATACAATTCTCCCCAACGACACCCTGAGTCCAATCACAGCAGTGGCCATCTATATGATCCTGCCCAGAAACCCAGGGGTAATTTGCCATGAAGGAGAACATGCTTTAGAATTAGCTAAAGTCACTGTGCTCTCAATTGCATTAGATTCATGGAGAATAATAATAATAATTTTGTACCTTGCCCATCTGGCTCTTATGGTCAACATTCCAGATACCATCCACTGGGGAGCACAAGCAGGATAATGCTGTAGCCTTCATCTAAACCACTGAGCCTCTTGGGCTTGCCGATTGGAAGGTCAGTGGTTTGAATCTCCGTGACGAAGTGAGCTCCCGTCGCTCTGTCCCAGTTTCTGCCAACGTAGCAGTTCGAAAGCATGCCAGTGCAAGTAGATAAATAGGTATCGCTGTGGCGGGAAGGTAAACAGTGTCCACGTGCTCTGGTTTGTGTCACGGTGTTCCGTTGCACCAGAAGCAGTTTAGTCATGCTGGCCACATGACCCGGAAAGCCGTCTGTGGACAAACATTGGCTCCCTTGGCCTGTAAGCGAGATGAGCGCCGCAACCCCATAGTCGCCTTTGACTGGACTTAACCGTCCAAGGGTCCTTAACCTTTACCTACTTTGGGGTTTTCCAGACACATCTGGTTGGGCATTGTAGGAAATGGGATGCTGGATGTGAAAGGCCTTTGGTCTGATCCAGTTGTAATAGTCATGGCACAATATAAGGGCATGGACAAGAGTTTTCATTGAAAGGACAGTGATGAAGGGCCCTATTTTTGTGACGTTCTAATGGAAGAAGCAACAGACTGGAATTTGGAGTCAAAGGAGAGAAGGAAGCAAGGCCCCACGCCTGATGAATTAAGCTGGTGGTGGTGTTCATGGGGAAGACGAGGGCTTGGGAGGAATGGTGGGAAAGATGAGAAAGTTGGTCTCGGACTTGACAAACTATACCGGCTGTGCTACACATGAGGAACCTGTCCCATTGAGCTGGAGAAATGAATAGATGTGGTGTCTTCTAGACCCCAGTGCTTGGAAGACACTTGCTCGGGATCAGATGTTGACTTTGTGGGCTGGTGTTCCCTATGGGCCCCCTGCGGACTGAGCATCGCTTTCAAGGTTCGGGTAGGGCATGCTTGTAAGGTGGCCAGGTGCTTCTCAGCTGAATGCATTTGTTCCACAGTATTACAGCCGGCTGTTTCTTTTCCCCTGCTTTCCAAAGCTGCTGCAACAGACGGTTGAGGCAGGCACTTGGGTCGGGTCCAAGATCTCGTGCAGCTCGGTCTCTTCTCTTCTCGGATTCTCACTGTGCACGGAGCTGGCCCCCCTGCCGCTCCGTTTCCAGCTTTTACAGCCACCCTGCCTGTCAGAACAAATGGCACAACTCAGAAAATAAACTTATCTCATTTGTATGAAAACACAACCCCTCCGGTTAGAGTGCTGTGCTGCTGCTTTTAACAAGGCTTTAAGTTCTCTGATTCAGAACATATAACCAGTCTCCAAAAACTGGTCCTGTCCAAAAGCTCTCCCCCACTTCCATATTTGCATGCTTGCTAATATTACCTAGAACATAATTATTGTGCTTAGAACACTCTGCAGCAGTGTTAGAAACTGAGATCTGAAACTTAGGAGCTAAATGGCACCTTAAACCTAGGTTATAGGTGCCACAATGGAATGTCTAGGTGTGCTTTTTTATAACAAGAATACAAAGCTGAAAATATCAGACTGTGAATGATCTTTGCCTGTAGAATTGGGGGCAACCTTCACAGATGTCCTTCCAGAAACAATTCCTGTAAAGAACAGGCCTACTGGAAGTCGGTTTTCCTGAGCGCCAACCTGGTGAAGGGATAGCATCTCCATAACGCAGGATCCTAATTTATTCCTAGACGAGATAGAGCCGAAGACCTTGGATCATCACTCCGGCCTGCCTGGACCATAGCCCAGAAAAGGGTGAAGTGAGGCCTGAGCTGAGTCAGCGTTTGTTCCTCTCCACCTTGCCCATCTCCTTCAGCTGTGGTCTCAGCTGTGCCTCTCAGAGGGCAGAGCGACTGCCTCAGAGGGAAGGAGGCCAAGCTAAAGCGATTGTTGCTGCCCACAACTCTCATATTTCATGTCATGCGGAGGAAGCCTGACTGCAGTGGCCAAGGCCTAACTTGGCTCAGAGTCTGCCTCATCTTCTTTCCCAGGGGTCAACAATCTTTTTAAGCCATGGGCCGGTCCACCATCCCTCAGACCATGTGGTGGGCCGGACTATACTTTTTTTGGGGGGGGGGGGAATGAACTATGCCCCACAAATAACCCAGAGATGCATCTATATATATAAAACCCAAGTGTCTCTGCGTCCAGTCCCTGCGTCTAGTCCCTGTGTCTCTGGGTTTGTGCTACTGCGCATGTGCCCCACGGACACAGGGATTGGAGCAGAGAGATCGGGCCGGGAGCAGCGGCGACAGTTGAAGCGGGGCGGTTGAATCAGAACGCCGACGCTCCAGAGGATGAGGGGAGGCCGAGAAGGGAGGCCACGCTGCCACAGCTGCTGCAGCCGCTGTCTGACTCGGGCCCCCGAGGACTAGTGGCCTGAGAGTGGCGCAGAACAGCCCGCCCCTCAGAGCGCCGACGCTCCGGAGGCCGAATAGGGACGCCTATTAAAAAAAAATAAGGAAGAGGGAAAGAAGAGAAAAAGCGGCAGAAGCTGAGGGGAAGGTTTCCGTGAGAGAGAGAGAGAGAGAAACGCAGGGCTGGCTGGACCCCTCCTCTTCCGCCACACGTCGCCCGCCACCACCTCAGAATCTCCTCAGGAGCGGCGGCGGCTGCTCCCCCTCCCCCTCGCCCCCTTCCTCCCCCCAGCCCCCTCCCAACCCCCGGACGAGGGACGTGAGGCGGCGCCGCTGAGAGGACGGAAAGGCCCCCGGCAGCGGTGGGGTCGGCTTGAACTAGGAGGGGTGAGCGGTAGCCGGCTGGCTCTAGCCCGGCAGGAGGAGCACGCCGTCACCTCCACAGCGGCCGCCCCAGACATCCCTTCCCGGTCTTCCATCTTTTGCCTCCTTTTATCCGTATCTTTGTTAAAGTCACTTTCTCTCCTCTTCTGTCTCTCTGCAGCTTCTCCCTCCCCCTCCCTACGAAGTCTTTTGTCACTGTTTGTCTGCACGTTTCCTCCCTCTCCTCCCCCCCATCCGCATTGCCTAACAATTTGATTTTTGAGCCCTTAATTCCCCCCCCCCCGATCTTAAAGTATTGGAAAAGAGAAGCAAAGAGACGTGTGTTTGTTTGCTCTTTCTCCTTTTGGGAGAGACTCTGTGCACCCCTGTCTACTCCCCCCCCCTCGACCACATATGTTCTAGCGCCCGTTATTTTAACGGGCTAAATGTCCACTAGTTTTAAATAAAAGCACACATTCTACTCATGTAAAAACACCAGGCAGGCCCCACAAATAACCCAGAGATGCATTTTAAATAAAAGGACACATTCTACTCATGTAAAAACACCAGGCAGGCCCCACAAATAACCCAGAGATGCATTTAAAATAAAAGGGCACATTCTACTCATGTAAAAACACGCTGATTCCCAGACCATCCGTGGGCTGGATTAAGAAGGTGATTGGGCCGCATCTGGCCCATGGGCCTTAGGTTGCCTACCCCTGTTCTTTCCCTTTGTAGCTGGTTTAATCGGAACCGCCAATTAAAACTCTCCTCTCTCCTTGACTTCAGCTGGAGGTTACCTCTCGAGGGTTACCAAATCCAGACACACACTTGTAAGAGCTGCACACAGGCAAGAAGTTCACCGGGTGCAGCTTTTCTCACTAGCACTGTGGGGGGGGGGAGACCCACAGGGGCAGTTGCCCTGGGCACAAAATTCTTAGGGCCACAAAATTTCAACATCCGGGGCTGCCTCAGTACAGTGGTACCTTGGTTCTCAAACTTAATCCGTTCCAGAAGTCCTTTCGTAAACCAAAGTGTTCCAAAACCAAGGCATGCTTTCCCACAGAAAGTAATGCAAAATGGATTAATCCGTTCCACACTTCTAAAAACAACCCCTAAAACAGCAATTTAACATGAATCTTACTATCTAACGAGACCATCGGTCCATAAAATGAAAGCAATAATCAACGTACAATTAAAATTAAAAAAAAATTCTTACCTGCACTGACGATAGTCATTGTTTGGATATGGGAAGGAGGGGCTTTTATCCATTTCCGCAATCACACCAATCAATCAATCAATCAATCAATCAGTAGCTGAACTGGGTTCCACACAGTCACAAAAACAAATTAACCCAAAAAAGCCTCAAAAACAAAAACGCAAAATAAATAGCAAAAACAAAAGTGCCAAACTTAATCCTTTGTGGAAGTCCGTTTGACTTCTGAAATGTTTGAAAAGCAAGGCGCAGCTTCTGATTGATGCACGTGCCCCAGAAAAATAGCTGACAGCTGCATTGGATGTTTGACTTCCGAAAAACGTTCGAAAACTGAGAACCAAGGTGTTTGAGAACCAAGGTACCATTGTACAGCTGTGTGCTTCTGTTGGTGGGCTCTGTGGAAAATGGCTTCTTCATGCGAACCAGGAAGTGACCTCGCCAGACAACAGTAGCAACTCTGCAGCTGTGATATGGATGCTGTTAGGCAGTTTAATGCACATGCAGACTGTGCCTATTTCCATCCCCACTCCCTCTGTGGGGGCCCGGGCACTGGCAACCCATGGTACACCACTGTTTCTTGCCCCAGGAGAGACTGCATCTGGCAGAACTTTCCCAATGAGTTTTTTCAGTTTTGCACTTCACTTGGTCACCTTGCCCACGCATCTTTCTGGATCCTGTATCTCCCTGCCTAAACAAGATTGCCGCCTTTTCGTTTTCCAGCCTGCTTCTGTGCCTTTAACATTGGTGAGGCACAAAACAGGTGAGAATTTTTACCATTGGTTTGCTTAAAAAGAAAAATGCTTGGCTCGCTGTAGGAGGCACAGAAAAAGTTGGCAACCACCTTGTCCGCTTGTCTGTGGCCCTTTGTGTTCTTAGGCTTGCCATCCCCCCCCCCCCCAGCTAGGGCTCCTGAATCATTACAAGCTACAAAACAGACCTGTATGTTTGCCCATAACATCACAATTTTCCCGATCTCTCCCTTTCCTCATCACCATCCTTGCATGTGTAATTCATCTTTAAGGTTATGGCATACACAAAAACATTATATATATTTTAGGTGCCAGGTGAAAATGTTACTCTTCAGCTAGGCCTTGGGCTGGTTAATATTCTAAAGGCTGTTAAATGTGCCTGTTGGAAGTGGGGGAGGGTTATTGTTTTGCTGTTTTGTTTTGCTTATTTACTTGTTTTTGTCCCGTATTTTATTCTATGAACAACTCTGAGATCTTATGATGAAGGGAGGTATACATACCCTCCAACATTTATCACATGAAAATAGGAACGTCCCATTCCATAATGATTATTTTACTATTTATACCCCACACATCTTACTGGGTTGCCCGAGCCACTCTGGGCAGCTTCCAACATACATAAAAACATTGAACATTTTTTAAAAAGCCTTCCCTAAACATGATTGAGTTCAGATGGCTCAGGGGTTAGATACCCTCCAACATTTCTCCAATGAAAATAGGGACATCCTAAGGAAAACTGGGACATTCCGGGATCAAATCAGAAACTGGGGTGGCTTCTGTAAATCCGGGAACATCTCTGGAAAACAGGGACACTTGGAGGGTCTGCGGTATATAAATCTAATAAATAAATAAATTTGGACAATCTAGTTCTGCTCCGTGACCCTAAATCACCCCTATCCTTTTCCTCATAATTCCAGCAGTGAACCACTTTTAGGGAGTTGTCTGCAATGAAACCTGACAATACTTTCTTGTACTTTACAAACTCCACTGTTCTTGTCTTCAGTGGATGGCTTGATCTTTATGGATGCTGCATTCTTGTACGGTCTGTGCCATTTCTGGGCATCCCAAGGCTATGGACCTGTGGTGGGCAGTGAGGGGAGCAAGCAAGTGGAAGAACAGGATGAGCGACCAGAGGCCATGTGCCCAAGATGGCTTACTTTTTAACCTTTGGGCCATGCATGTTCCTTGGCAAACCATGGCAAGAGATACGGAATGCCACAAGTAGTCATCTAAGTTGGTGCGTTCCGGCTCTCGCTACATGAGTCACCCCAACAGCCCCCTCCTTCCCCAGGCAATGCAAAGATGCCACCAAAAACAAGGAGAAAAGAAAGCCTAAAAGGGTGAAGAAGGATTTTCATTATGAAGTTAATTAGCTTCTCTGAGTCAAGCTGCACCTTTTCAAGAGGAGGAATTAGAGGGATTTAATTGCTTTATCAGCCTTCTCTTTGATTTTCAGCAATCAGGCCGATTCCATTTAATTTAACTGCCACAGATGAGAAGAAAATTGATGCACTCACCTGCCTTGGAGCAGAAAAGAGAAAGAGAGATGGGGGGGAGGGGGGAAGGAAGGAAAGGAAAGTCAAGAAATTGGCAGATTAATGAAAACCAACAGCATTTGCTCCCAATTGGAAACGATGTGCCTTGCCCCGAGGTGTTGGGATCTTTGTGTGTGTGTGTGTGTGTGCTTCTGCAGTGAGGTGCACAGCGATGCGAGACCCATCTTAATGGTAGCAATGGGGAGAAACGGGGCTGCTCTGCCTTTGGGAAGCAAGGGAATGCATTTTCAAGGAGGTCGGGGACCAATTAATGCATATATACATGGATGTTGTCACGGGACAGCAAATTATGGCTCAGGAGCTGGTAGCCTACAAAGTCCTGGCTAAGTCTTGGCAAGTCCTTCCATTGGGTGAAGAAGAAGAAGAAGAGTTTGGATTTGATATCCCGCTTTTCACTACCCGAAGGAGTCTCAAAGCGGCTCACATTCTCCTTTCCCTTCCTCCCCCACAACAAACACTCTGTGAGGTGAGTGGGACTGAGAGACTTCAGAGAAGTGTGACTAGCCCAAGGTCACCCAGCAGCTGCTTGTGGAGGAGCGGAGACGCGAACCCGGTTCCCCAGATTACGAGTCTACCGCTCTTAACCACTACACCACACTGGCTCCCAATACCATGCTATGGAAACTGTAGGCCTCGTCTAGCTGAAGACCATTTACCATAGGTTTCCCCCCCATAAAATCTACTTTTATTTATACCTACTTGGCTGCATAAGCTCGTACATTTCCATTCGCAGCATCACTGAGGCACTTTGTTCTTTGCCGTTTCCCAGCATTCTTTGTTTTGAATATTCACAGAGGCATAAGTTGGAGATTAATAGGGGTTCTTATCATCACATGTTTATTAATTCATAGAAACACTTATATACTGTTACTTCATAAAATATATCAAAGCGGTTTAAAACAAAAGTACATAAATCCATACAGTAAAAACCATGTCAGAAAGATTAAAAGCCAGCCAGCAATTTACTGTTGTGGAAAGATACACTTTTAATTGCCTGCACAGGCCTGGCGTAATAGAAAAGTTTTCAGTAGGCGTTTAAAAGTGGAAACAGAAGACACCTGCTGAATCTCTATTTACAGAGTCACCCATAATACTGGACCAGTGATACTAAAAGCTCTATTTCTTGTTTTCAAATGAGTCGCGCCAACTTGAGGAATGACCAACGGCACTCATATGAAAACCCTACTAGAAGATTATGTTGATTGTTTCTCGCCTTCCAACATACTTTCCCTTGAATTCAAATCGTGATTAATTTTCCAGATTTTTAAAAGTGCCCAAGTGTTAAATATAAAAGAACGACACAGGAACCAAGTGTGTTGTGGCTTAGAAACAATTCTGTCCATGGTACCTTTGACTGGCTTTGTTGTTAGTAGTGTATAAATTGAATCACTTATGATTTGAATCATAGGGCTGGAAGGTCACGTGATGCAGCTCCCCACCTTATTTGTTTGTTTGTTTAATATCTCATCTTTTATTTATTTAACATCCCAACTTTTCCTTCCCCTTTCTATCCATCCTCGTTTTCCTTCCACCCCTTTTGTAGCAGTATATTGGATGTTGCTTGTGTTACGTCTTTATTTTAAAGTTTCTTAAAAACAGCAACACATGGCTCACTATGTAAAAAGCATCAGGGATTTCAGGGTCTCCTGAAATGTTTTAGGTTTATTTTTTAGGTGCCAGGCAAAGTTCATCCTCTTCTCGCAGTGGTTTTTAGGATCTTTTTATTGGCCTTAGGTGCTGTCCTTATCAGGCTGCTTCTTTTGCCGTTTTATCTTCTGTAGTTTTTATGAGTCTTTTTTATGAGATATGTTGTTTATTATGTTTTAATACGGGGTTGTTCTGCAAGTCACTTTGCAGGCACTTGTCAAAAGGCAGGATATAAATCCTATAAGCAAGCAAAGAAGCAAATGAATGGGCAAACAAACAAACCATGGCCTCCAAACCAGAATAGCAAATCCCAGATTGCGTGTCAAGGCCCCCAAGCCACCCCCAGGAGAATAAAGACACAAAGACACAAAATTTTAGGTTACATGTTAATGGGAAAAATTTAGCTTTATTGGTTACAGACAGGGCTGCCTTAAGCATATCCGGCGCCGTGGTGCAAAGATTCCTCCAGCGCCCCACCTCCCGTTTCCCAGAGTTGTCGACCTTTTCCCAAGCCTCTGCGGGATTGCTCTCCTCCTGTAGGGGCTTGGGAAGGAAGCTCTATGTCCACCAGCCGTATGGTTGACGGGGCGCAGCTGGCGGGCGTGCAGGAGGGAAAGGGGAGGCCGCCGGCAAAGCCACGCAGCTCTCCCACTCGCTGGGGCACCCCTGAGAGGCCAGTGCCCTGACACAATGCACCAGTAAACCCAATGGGAAAGACGGCTCTGGTTACAGAATGTGAACGGTATTGGTTTAGGCATGGGCATCAATGGATTATATCTGACTCCTGCCCACCTTGCAGGAAGTCTGGTAAAGGAAAACCTCCAGTAGGGGGAGCCCTGCCGATGTGAATCGACTCGAGCACCCCCTGGGTTCCCGATGGGGTCGTGGCATGGCCCTAGCCCCTCCCCGGGCTTTGGACGAGATCCACACCCCCGGGTTCCTTTAATGGAATACCCTTGAGCATGGAGGGGCAGGTGATGGCCGCACCTCCCCTCCCCCCCACAGCGAGGCTGAAAGAGGAAGACTCAGAGTTGCGCCGAGGCTTAAATCATCCCCAGCCACGCCCCCAAGTGACCTGATTGGCTGCCTGGCAACCTGACTTGGCTGGGGTCTCCCCCAGCGGGACGTGGGACGCCGTCCCGCCCTGACGCTGAGGGGAGTGGCTAGGTGGTCAGACCGCAACCAGTTATCTCAGTTCTAATGACTGTATAATGTCCACTTTTGATATACACGTCTGAAATAAAAACTGAAAAAGTGTCCAAGATCGATCCATATTTAGCTAAAGGAACTAGAATTTAGGGGCACGGAGAACCAAGAAGGTAGCTCTTCTCCACGTTCCCCCACGTTGAAAGGGTTAATTGGGAATTATTTCCCCACAGGACTTCCAATTATAAGTCTCCTCCTTGCCAGCCTGCCAGCCTCTACTGAGCTCAGGGAATCAAAGGCTGGTTATCGTGAATATTGAGCTGCTATAACCTCTGTCCCCTTTTATTAAAGTGGCACTGCCATGAATTTCTCAGTTAATCACACGTTGGCTTGCAGAGGTCAGGGAACTAAAGCAGAGCAGAGGAAGGTAAAATGGTATTATGCAAATGGACTCGGATGGGAGTCCACCCAGGAAGAAGGGGATAAAGCAAATAACTCTTCGAGAGATAGGCGTGAATCTCTGGCATAGGTTTGCTCAACTTATTCCCGTTGGGAAGAGCAAAATCAGGGGCGAAACCAGGGCTTTGGGGACTTAGGGGAAGGCAAGAGAAGACATCCAAATGGCACCCTGCGTTTTTTGAAGCTCAGGCTCTGCTCATCTGCAAGAACAGAATGGCAGGCAGAGAGCTTTGTGGGCTGATCAGCTTGCTGGCGGGTGCAGGATAAAATTCCTGTGCTGTTCAGCTGCTTGCACTCTGCACAGAGGGACTTGAAGGCTATGTCTTCATCCGCTTGAATACAGTATCCCGTTACACATACCCACTGGAATTGTGGGGTGTGTGTATGTTGAGATTTCAGTTTTCAGCTTCTTGCCTCCCCACCCCTTCATAGTTATGGGACAGCAAGATGGCCAGCTTTTTCAAAAAGCCAACTCAACGTCATGTACACAAAGAGCGAAGCGTGCGAAGAGTGAAGGTCACTCTGAGACTTGGGTTTTTGTGGTAAAAAGGTAAAGGGACCCCTGACCGTTAGGTCCAGTCATGGACGACTCTGGGGTTGCGGCGCTCATCTCGCTTTATTGGCCGAGGGAGCCGGCGTACAGCTTCCAGGTCATGTGGCCAGCATGACTAAGCCACTTCTGGCGAACCAGAACAGATCACGGAAATGCCGTTTACCTTCCAGCTGGAGTGGTACCTATTTATCTACTTGCACTGGCATGCTTTCGAACTGCTATGTTGGCAGGAGCTGGGACTGAGCAATGGGAGCTCACCCCGTTGCGGGGATTTGAACCGCCGACCTTCTGATTGGCAAGCCCTAGGCTCTGTGGTTTAACCCACAGCGCCACCCGCGTCCCTTGGGTTTTTGTGGTAATAAGTGACAAATAAATAAAACAAATCACAATAATGTATGCATTTCTGTCATGCTTCCCCCTCAGATGTCTTTCCCCCCTAAATTTAACTTCAGCTGTTGTAGCCTTTCAACTGCTCTAGTCCCCTGGTCACTTGACTTCTGCTGTTTCTGTATTTCTGACATGCTTTCCCCTCCAGATAGGATGGCCAGAACTCTGCACAATATTCCAATTGTGGCAACACCATGAATAAAGACACGATGATGGTGTTGGCAGTTTTTTTTTCCATGCCAGCTTATCAGCAGGTATGGAATACTTGTATTGAATCTCATTTTGTTGTCCATTCACCCAGTTTGGAGAAATTCCCTTTGAAGTTCTTCAGTGTCTGCTTGGGCTCTCACTATCCTGAATTATTGGGTGCCATCTGCATATTTGGCCATTTCACTGCGCACCAAACATCTCCAGATCATTTATAATCAAGTTGAAAGCGCTGGTCCCAAAAGATGCTCTGGGGACCACGCCACTTTTGACTTCCCTGCCTTGTGAGAAATTCCTTTTTTTAAATGTTCTCTGCTTCTTGTTCTTTAAGGTTTTTATTTATTTAAGCTGTTAGTTGCTTTTATCTGCCAAAGGCAACCCAAAGTGACTTACAACCAACTCAACCAGTTGCTAAATCCAAAAGAGGACTCACCATGACTTTTGGCCGTAGACTTCTTTGGAAGTCCAAATATTTTCCTGCTTGCTCACACTTCCATGACCCAAAGGAGAAATATTAAATGACATCTTCTTTCCCTGAAGCTCCTGACATGCATCTTGCACAGTCTTCTTAGCAGCTTCATAATTATTACTTTTATTCTTTTATAATTTATTGAATATTTTACTGCCCTTCATCTGAAGATCACAGGTGGTATACAATATAAAGACACAAAAATGCATATTGTAAAAACAAACGAAGACAATACCCTCCATAGTTTAAAATATTTTTTAATTATCCAAATGCCTGGAAAAAGAGGAATGTTTTTGCTTGTGATACATACCCTCTAACATTTTTCTGATGAAAACAGGGATGTCCTATTAAATAAATAAATAAAAATACCCCTCCCATCTGCATTAAACATTAAAACAGGCTGCCTTCAGATGTCTCCTATCTATAGTGATATAGATATAGCTATCTATAGTGATATCTATAGTGATATATGAGCTCCTGTTGCTCGGTCCCAGCTCCTGCCC
Source organism: Lacerta agilis (assembly GCF_009819535.1). NCBI lineage: Eukaryota > Metazoa > Chordata > Lepidosauria > Squamata > Lacertidae > Lacerta > Lacerta agilis. The sequence goes on from NC_046316.1 coordinate 12,604,913, forward strand.
ACCTAGCAGTTCGAAAGCACATCAAAGTGCAAGTAGATAAATAGGTACCGCTCCGGCGGGAAGGTAAACGGCGTTTCCGTGCGCTGCTCTGGTTCACCAGAAGTGGCTTAGTCATGCTAGCCACATGACCCGGAAGCTGTATGCCGGCTCCCTCGGCCAGTAACGCGAGATGAGCGCCGCAACCCCAGAGAAGTCCGCGACTGGACCTAACGGTCAGGGGTCCCTTTACCTTTAAGAGATATCAGGGCCATTTATATAGCACTTCTGACTTCTTAGAGCTTTGCCAGCACACCAGGAAAAACAGTCAAGACAACCAAACGTGGATAAATAGGTGATATATATATATATATATATATATATATATATATATATATATATATATATAAATAAAACATAGAACAACTTGAGGATCTGCAAAATAAATTAGCTAGTCAGCTTCAAGCAATGTAACCTAATCAAATTAAGTCTGGGCAGGTGTTCATTAAGAGATGGGGGTAATTTCTATCCCCATCACCTGGGCAAGTTATCAGCTGTGTGCATGCAGCAAAGTTTATTGTGATTCCTCCCTCACCACTGTGTGGACCTTGGGTGTAAGAGGCAAAAGGCAACCCCCACCCCCGACAACAGGGATGGCCACCACCCAACACTACCTCAGGTAAGTGTTCCATTCTTTCTGAAATCTTTTCAAATGTCCAGACTCCATGCCAACTAGCCAAACTGAAAGAGCACCACTCAACAGCATGGAGCAGGCAAAAAAAGGAGAAGGCCGGGAGCCAATTAGGGTCCCCCCCCCAAAAAAAATCCTACTCAGCCCCTGGAAAACAAACAACTAGCCTGTAGGCCCACACTGCAAAAGTGAGGGGGGGGTGCAGAATAAAGAAGAATGGAGCAAAGCAGGCTTAAATAACCTGTCCCCACTGGACAAAATTGCACTCAGGCCATAATGCCATCCCTTAGGGAAATGTTATTTTATTATTTTTTAAATTTGTATACCACACTTCACCCAAAGATCACAGGGTGGTTCATAGCATAAAAATACAAAATGAAAACAGGCCAGGGAAGAGAGCCTGTGCTTTTTGCTTGAGTTAAAACATGATTCTGTGTCAATATAGAGATCGCTCTTCTGCATTAGGAAGCCAGTGGCAGAACTTCAGGTTAGAAGTGTGGTCTTGCAGGCATATCAAGTTCACTTTTGGTCGAAACAAAATAGAAAATTATTTCCAGTAGCACCTTAGAGACCAACTGAGTTTGTTCTTGGTATGAGCTTTCGTGTGCATGCACACTTCTCTTCAGATACACTGAAACAGAAGTCACCAGATCCTTAAATATAGTGAGGGAGTGGGGAGGGGTATTACTCAGAAGGGTGGTGGGAATGGGTGATCGGCTGATAAGTGTGGAAAACCTGGTGACTTCTGTTTCAGTGTATCTGAAGAAGTGTGCATGCACAGGAAAGCTCATACCAAGAACAAACTCAGTTGGTCTCTAAGGTGCTACTGGAAAGAATTTTCTATTTTGTTTCGACTATGGCAGACCAACACGGCTACCCACCTGTCACTTTTGGTGGTTAATGCATGTTCTTATGTGTAACAAATTTTTGTGCAAGTTATGCGAGCAATGGTCCAGGGCTCTGCAAACTCCACTTTAGGCAGGAAGTTAGCACTAGATGCCCATTCATCCAGCTAGGAAAGCCCACCAGAACAAATATCTTCAAGCATTTCTGGTTCTGCATTTCCATTCCGGAGCAATGTAATACAGTAAAGCATCTTACTGAACCAGCAAGTTATTACGGTAGCATGGAGTACAAAACGATCGCTTGGATTTATTCACAATGTTCTTCCAGGAGAGGAAGGGTGTGGCAAATTTGTTCATGGGGTGAATGGCTCCATCTGGTATGCAGGCTGAGACCCTACCAGCCCGCAGACTGTCTCGCCAGAGTGGTGCATGCTCTAGTTATCTCCCGCTTGGACTACTGTAATGCATTCTACATGGGGCTACCTTTGAAGGTGACTCGGAAACTGCAGTTAATCCAGAATGTGGCAGCTAGACTGGCGACTGGGAGGGGCTGCCGAGACCATATAACACCAGTCCTGAAAGACCTACATTGTCTCCCAGTTACGTTTCCAAGCACAATTCAAAGTGTTGGTGATGACCTTTAAAGCCCTAAATGGCCTCGGTCCAGTATACCTGAAATAGCGTCTCCACCCCCATCATTTTGCCCAGACACCGAGGACTAGCGCTGAGGGCCTTCTGGCGGTTCCCTCACTGCAAGAAGCCAAGTTACAGGGAACCAGGCAGAGGGCCTTCTTGGTAGTGGCACCCATCCTGTGGAACGCCCTCCCACCAGATGCCAAGCAAATAAAAACTACCTGACTTTTATAAGATATCTGAAGGCAACCCTGTTTAGGGAAGTTTTTAATGTTTGATGTTTTCTCATGCTTTTAATATTCTGTTGGGAGCTGCCCAGAGTGGCTGGGGGAAACCCAGCCAGATGGGTGGGGTATAAATAATAATTTATTAGTATTATTGTTAAGTCTGTGCCTCAGAATGGTCTCGTGAAGGGCTCAATCACTGTTGCTCCTAAGCTTTGGTAGGAAAAGTAAGGTAGAAGGCTTCGCAAAGAGTCTAAAACTGAAACGAGAAGCCGAATGGGGCTCTGCCAGGTGGTATAGTGGTGAGATGTTGAGGAGAGAATAAGCACAGCGGGGCCCTCCAGAACAGGCCATCTAATTAACTGCTTGCTCTCATTTTATTTCCTTCAATCTTTCCACTCCTGCATCATTTGTTCCCTTGTTTAAGTGAAACAGCAAGATACTTCTCAAAATTTTAATTCTGAAGTGCTGCAGTTGAGTCCTGTTGGGCGGGATGTCCTGGGGCTTTGTTCTTGATGGTGTTGAGAGAGCTGGCGTTCTCGGGGTTATCGAAACTCAACAGGTTTCGGGAAAATGGAAGAACTAGGATATCTGCAAGGGACCCGAAAGGGCATTTGTGCCGCTCACAACCATGACGCTATTTGCCCCCACGCCTGGCCCTGTCAGGCTTTGAATTATGTTGCCTTTCCATAGCTGTGTTGCTGCGATGGTGGTTGCCATTTTTCTTCACTACAGAGGCCTTGTATCGAGGGCAGAAATCCAGCTTTTTCTGATGGGAAGCTGAAATCGTAGGATTTCTTGGATTTCTGCCGATGCTCACATCTACACCAAAGAATGAAAGCCAATTGTTGTCTGGCTGGATAGCTCAGTTGGTTAGAGCGTGGTGCTGATGATGCCAAGATTGCAGGTTCGATCTCCGTATGGGACAGCTGCATATTCCTGCATTGCAGGGAGCTGGACTTGGATGATCCTCAGGGTCCCTTCCAACTCTACAATTCTAATTCAAAGAATCCTGGGGGCTGTAGTTTGTTAAAAGTTCTGGGAATCAAAGCTCTGCGAGGGGTACACTACAGTTCCCATGGTTCTTTGGGGGAAGTTGTGTGTGTTAATGCAGCTCAGGCTTCCTCAAACTCCGCCCGCCAGATGTTTTTGGCCTACAACTCCCATGATCCCTAGCTAGCAGGACCAGTGGTCAGGGACGATGGGAATTGTAGTCTCTAAACATCTGGAGGGCCGAGTTTGAGGAAGCCTGATGCAGCGCTTGCATGCGAACTATCATGCAGCTGTGGAATTTCTGCATGTAGGAAAAATTGGTGGCATTCCTGCTGCAGAGTATATAGTTAACTTTATTTATTGGAGGGATAATGTGTGCATTCCCACATTGTCAAGTAAGGATATGCTGGAGATGACAATAGAGACACGTGCGCATAGAGAGCTATGCAGACAGCTTCCCTCTCTAAAAAGATCTGGTAGCCTATCTTGTCATATTTTGCCAGCTGTCTGACTTGGTTCTCTGTAGTGCTCAGATCTGCTGTTGGATCTGCACAGGACATAACACTGAGCTGCCTTTACTCCTTTGTTATGTATGACTCCACATTGGCTCTGCTCTGCTCCTCTTTTGCTTCTCACAGTTCAGGACTGCGAGGTGTCAACCTGGGGATCGCCCAGATGATAGCTTTAAAGAGAGAAAATGGGGAGGAAATGAATGCAGCTGCTCCATCTCCCACCATGGGACCGGAAGCTCGAGATTTCTCAGAAATCTGGTGCAGAAGTTTGTGTTCGGACCAAGAGTGGCCTAAGCAAATTTCCACACTCACAATGGAGATTTTCTGCACTACCAAGAGAATTAAGGAGGGGTCTGCTGGAGCAGTGTTGGATATAGCATAAGGTTTGCATGGGGGTGATATAATGGGAGTGAGTAATTGTTTCTGTTCATTAAAATAGCCAATGCATGCTCTAAAAATATGGGAAGAAGCCTGTAGCTTAGTGGTAGAACCAGACCCTCCAAGTGCCCCTATTTTGCAGGGACGTCCCGGATTTAGAGAAGCTGTCCAGGTTTCTGATTTGATCCCGGAATGTCCTGCTTTTCCTTAGGATGTCCCTATTTTCATCGGAGAAACGTTGGAGGGTATGGAGTTATCTGACCCAGAGCCGTCTGAAGGCAATAGGATTTTTTTTTTTAATGTTTAATGTTTTATTGTGTTTTTGTACATGTTGGAAGCTGCCCAGAGTGGCTGGGGCAGCCCAGTCAGATGGGCGGGATATAATTAATAAAATTAATATTATCATATTTATGCAATAGGATGTCCCTATTTTCATCGGAGAAATGTTGGAGGGTATGCACAACTGGTGTGCCCCGTACAATCTGAGAGCCATGCGTTTGAGGGAAACCTGTGCCAGGGAAGCCATGTGAGATTGTAAATGTCCCTTCAGTATGTTCTGTGGGGTTGGTACCCATGTGAAGCTGCTTCTTACACGTTGCGGCTGAAGTGTTGATCAAAAATAGGTGGGAAGCCTATTTTTTCTGGGGATTTTCTGGGGTCGGTCAAGTGGGAAATTGCCCAGGGTGACTGGGGCAACCTAGTAAGATGTGTGGGGTATAAATAGTAAAATTATCATTATGGAATGGCACGTCCCCATATTCCTCTGAGAAATGTTGAAGGGTATGTAGAACATTTGCCTTGTATGCAGAAGGTCGCAGGTTGGGTTGGAAGAGACTTCCTACCTGAAAACAGAAAATTAACCCAAGGCACTAATAATTTGAGGTGGGGCGATCTTGCTAGGCCAAGATAACCTTTCTCGCATCCTTTACCATATTGAAATGTTCACTCTGGTTGAAACAGAAACATACATGGGCCACTCCAATGCTGGTTTGGTAGCCATTTCCAAGTTCCCTTTATTTGCAGCTCCTGAAGAGTCTTGAACCCACTGCCGAACATTCAAAGGGCTCCCTCACATTTCTGTTTGGCCCATGAGCGTGGATAACTCGGTTGGTTAGAGCATGGTGCTGATGGTGCCAAGGTTGCAGGTTTGATCCCTGTTTGGGACAGCTGTGTATTTCTGTGTTGTAGGAGGTTTGCTTAGATCCAAACTCGGTCCTCCAGATGTTTTGGCACTACAGTTCCCATCATCCCTGACCACTGGTCCTGTTAGCTAAAAACATCTGGAGGGCTGAGTTTGGGGGTGCCTGGATTACATGATCCTAAGGGTCCCTTCCAATTCTACAATTCTATGACTTCTAGGCACAAGTCCAAGAGGTTTCTGCTTGCCCCACCGCAGAAAACCTGATTGACATTCTGATTCATTTTTAAAAAATTATTTTTATTTTTTCAAATTAACAACAACAACAATAATAATCAAATACAACTACATACATAGTTCTTTGGACTTCCCTCCTTCCCTCCCTTGGTTCCCTATACAAGCATTTGCAAAAGTGCATCTCTTCCTTAACTCCTTTATTACACTTTATACTTCTTCCAAAGTCACCTTTTAACTACTAGCCCTGCTAATGTATTTGTTTTCAATAATTTTTTTTAAAAAATAATCTGCATATCTCCCCCATTCTTTGCTGAAAGTTCATTCTTCTTGATTTCTTAATCTTCCCATGAAATTTGCCATTTCTGCATAGTCCATTAACTTTACTTGTCATTCTTTCTTTCCCATCTTTGAAAGAACTGTCGTGCAGCGTAAATTAATAATGCAGAGTTTTTCGATGAAAGAATAAGAGCTTTACTGAGTTAAAGTGAACTTCATAAACAACATGGTTCCAAACAGTTTGACTGAGATAGATTACATACTGACTCTGCTCACAACTGAGGCAGGCAGACTCTGACAGAAATCTTAAAGCCTGCTTTGCTGCTTCTGCTCTCAAGTGTCTTTGTCACATGACAAGAACCTCTTGGACCCGAGACTAAAACTCGCAGGACAAACAACAGTGTGGATGAGCCTTCAGTGAAGGCAGTTCTGAGCTAGTGGCCCAATGGTCTGACTTGGTACGAGAACAGCTTCCTTTGTATGTATGTTCTGCCATGCTTGGTGAATGGTGCATGTAAGGAATGAGCTTATGGAACAGGGACGACTCTGTGCATCATGGATATTTTGAAATACCAGATTCAAGATGGAGCTTGAATTGGTGGCAGTAGTTTAATCGCAGCGGGGGGGGGGCTGACATTTTTTATTTATTTTTGCTGTTCTCAGGACTTCCAACATTGTGCTACTTCAGTGGAACTTTCTCCCTTTCCTCGCCTCCTCTCTTCTCCTCTGCCTTCTACTCTTCTGTCTTGAGTTTGCTGCTTCTTGATTAAAATGTTGACTTTAACTTGGAATTAACCTGATTAATGTAATTGAAAGTAAAAGTCCGCTGCTCAGCACTTTGGGTGATGAGTGGAGATGGATTGAGAAAGAAAGCTTTCAGATTGAATATACTTCTCTCCCCTGGCTGTTAATTGCACCGTTTACTGGTACCTGCCTCACTGACCGTCACTGTTTAGTCCAGTTAATGATGATACACAGTCCATACTTTCCAGAGATAATTAAAAAAACATTTCAGCACATAACGGTACTGCAGGGAGTTTTCCTCTCCGTCACAGGGAAGAAAGACCTCAGAGGGGAGCGGTGCGCTGGGAGGGGAACATGTGCTGTTGCAATCTCTATAGAGTTTCACCCTTTTGGAAAAAAAGAAGCATCAACTTTAAGTGCTATTGCTAATATCTGTGCAGGTGTCTGTCTTAGGGGAGAGACAGGTAAGGAACCCACTCTGGGGAGAAATGAGAGAGAAGTAAAACAATGCAAGATGGGAGAGCCCCTCTTCCTATCATTGATACCAGGCACCCCCAAACTCGGCCCTCCAGATGTTTTGGGACTACAGTTCCCATCATCCCCGACCACTGGTCCTGTTACCTAGAGATGATGGGAGTTGTAGTCCCAAAACATCTGGAGGGCCAAGTCTGGGGATGCCTGATTGATACCCTTCCCTGCTTTGGGGGTTAGGGGTGAGAGTCTTGCTATAGGGCAGGAATGGAGAAGCTGCTGTTGGGCTGCAACTCCCACCGGCTCCATCCAGCATGGGTGAGATTTGATATTCAGCAGTATCTGGAGGGCTACAGCCTCCCTACTTCAGCTGTAGGATGTGAGAGTCCTTGGTTGAACTCTTGGAAAGCCCAGTTGGGGCGGGGATTGGATGGCTTGTTCCAGTTTCCTAAGAAGAGAGCTTTCCCTCTTCCTCTTTAGCCACCCCAACACAGCACTGCAATGAGGAAGAAACCCACTCGGCCCTTCTGCTGATTGACAAAATGTTTGTGAGAAGTGTGAGTGCAAGCGATGTGTGTTGCATGCACATGGGGGTCATGTCTTTGGGGGGAACTCTCAGTGCCAGAAAAGGTTAGCTCCTTCTGTGTTCTCTCCATCTCATCCCCTATCTGATCACCATTGGGCTATTTGCTTGAAATGCCATTTGCGTGAATCTGCGCCATTAAGGAGGTGCGAGCATCTAAAACAGGGTCTCCAGCTGTTTTTGGACTACAGTTCCCATCATCCCCGATCACTGGTTCTGCTAGCTAGGGGTGATGGGAGTTGGAGTCCAACAACAGCTGGAGACCCAAATTTGGGAAACCCTGATCTAAAAGGATTGATACATTAAAGAGCTACAAGTGTTTTCCATAACTGCAGAATGAGGCTCACAACTAGGAAAAAGTATATAATTGCATCCCAGAGTCTGTCTACTTTGTGATCCTGCAAAATAGGCTTCTATAGGACCCCTTTCACCATATCTTTCTTTTTCTCAGTATGGCATGCAAACTTTATTGAAAGGTGAGCATGACCTTTGAATATGAGGCATATGTAACAAGCATTAAAAACTGAAATTAAATTAAAGGCGACCAACTTTTTGATATGGACGGCAGAGCTGCAACTTTTAATGGCATCTTTGTGATCGGGTTTGTTCACAGGAGCCTGAAAATGAACAGACGCCAGATAATCTAAAAACATCTCTATTTCGTGCAGACTAAAGATGGCTGCTTACATCACATCAGCCACAGACAGGAAAACTTGTTGGGAGTGAAAAGAGAGTCTTAGTATTGCTTAGGAAAGCACTCCCAGGCAAGGAGAACAGCCCAGGGTTCGAGTTGGCAAAGTTAGCTCAGTGGGCCGCAGAGGCAGTCGCACTGAGCAAAGAGTCTCAGCTGCTGTCACATATAACTACATCAAGCTGAGGGGCTGGCCCATTGACTTTTAATGGATCCACAGTACAGAATTGCAAGCTGAATTTTGGTTCTGCCTCATACATTCTTAGCAAATGCATGAGTTAAGTTCCAGCAGTAAAGCCTTCATTGCTGATGATAATGGACAAAGTGTAAAGAAGCCAGCTGGAGCTACTCATTTCAGGTGCACTGTTTTGTGACACTGCAACCCTGTGGGAGGCAAGGAGGGAATTATCTTTTTGGCTGGTGACAGGGTAGCACCACTGGAAGATTTCCTGAATGTCCCGGAAGGAAATCGACCCCGAACTTGTCTTTTCCCATCCCTGGGGTTCACAGGGACCAACCATATTGGCATCTGCAGGAGATTGGTCTCTTCATGCTGTCCTACAACTCTTGAAAACATAAAAGGACCCTAGTGACCACCAAGTATGGCAAGGCTGGCCAATAAAACTATACCCAAAATTGATTATAGTTTCAGCTAGAGGTGTACATTGACCCTGAGTGGGGGCTGAATAAGGCAAATTGAGATGATTTGGGGCCCCCCTCCCAAATCAAAATACAATGTCAACAACCCCCTCCCTGAATCAAAGCAGGGACAAAGTCTTTATCTGTTGCTCTGTTTTTGCGTTGAACAGTTCTATATCTGAAGGAGTGTGCATGCACACGAAAGCTCATACCAAGAACAAACTTAGTTGGTCTCTAAGGTGCTACTGGAAGGATTTTTTGATTTTATATTTTGTTTTGACTATGGCAGACCAACACGGCTACCTACCTGTAACTATTTTCCTGTATCTCTATATTTTTCCTAGGTTTATGAGCTTTGCAAAATTCAGCTTTGCAAGAAGTGGAGCACTGAAAATGTCTATTATAATTTTTTTATTAAAGCACAGCAGCGGGTTTGTTTGTTTTTAAGTAGAAGCTTAATTTAAGTTTATTTAAAAATTCTAGGATACTCTGCTTTAGCAACAACAACAAAATCAAACACAGAACACAAATAAGTAGTGGAGAGGGAAGACTGTTGTAAAGCTGCAAAATTTAAAATAAATATGGGGAAGAATCAATTATCTCTTCATTATTGTAGAGCAAGGGAGGGCAAAAGACAGCACCCCATACACAAAGTATTAGGAAAGCGAATCTCTTTTACTTTACTTTCCCCACAAAAAGCAGCTGGGCCTATTTGTCTGCAATTTGGCAGGCTTAATCCACTCTGACGGTGGCTCCTATGCCTGTAAATTTCATCAACTTTGGCCACGAAGGGGAAAATTATAGCCAATGTTAGCTTCCCTATTATAGTAAATGGGGACCAGAGAGAATTGTTTTCCACAGAGTAGCTTGGAACCCAAATTACAGATCAAAGCAAAGCGAGCATAAAGTGATCTGGGAGCAGATTGGAATGTTTAAAAACACACAGATACAAGGTGAATCTTGGGACCTGTACACCACCCTAGTTTCATCTCTCACAACTGCAGTCCATTTGTCAAGCAGTGACAAGTTTTCCAAGTCATGGGTAACCATGTCAAAAGAATGCTGCTGTAGAATGAATTTACTGGAACTAGGATACACAACTTTCTGCTACTACCAGCTCTACTAACAGTGTGCAAAGTAGTGAAAGCAGAAGTGGAAGCTTTTATGGAAGGTGATGGACCTCCAATTTTTCAATATTTTCTAGCTCATTGACACTAAATTACTTATTAGATAAGCATGGAAAACAAGACAAATGTCAAAATATGAACAACAAACCACAAGACACAAAATCTGATTAGGATAAAACATACTCTTTACATCATAGGCAACTGGAACTAAAGCCAATCTCTTTCAAGAAAAAAATTGGGATAAAGTTCTAAATTTACAAATTTAGGAGCAAGTAGGGCCATGGATAGGGACACGGGTGGCGCTGTGGGCTAAACCACAGAGCCTAGGGCTTGCTGATCAGAAGGTCGGCGGTTCGAATCCCCGCAACGGGGTGAGCTCCCGTTGCTCGGTCCCTGCTCCTGCCAACCTAGCAGTCTGAAAGCACGTCAAAGTGCAAGTAGATAAATAGGTACCACTCTGGCCGGAAGGTAAATGGCGTTTCTGTGCACTGCTCTGGTTGACCAGAAGTGGCTTAGTCATGCTGGCCACATGACCTGGAAGCTGTACGCCGGCTCCCTCGGCCAATAAAGCGAGATAAGCGCCGCAACCCCAAATTAGAGATGTAAAATTTCTGGAAATTTTGAAGCTAAAAAAAAAAACCGTTTTTTTTTCGGGGCGAAACGAAAATTTTCAGGAAAATTGAAAAAAATGCTACATTAGCATTTCTTTTTTATTTTCCAGATTGAAAGTCATTCTGTTACTTTAGAAACATAAAATATAACTATGGACAATTTTAATGGGCATAAAATTATCACAACTAGCATATTAAAAATATAGTGTATCCAAACAATTATTACAAACAGAATTTACAAATACAAATAATATTTATTTGTATTTGTAACAAATGGAGCAACAATCTCCTGAATTCACTAGTTTATATGAAACAACAAAAAACACACCACAAAACAATCTTTAAAAATCCAGAAGTAACAATTTTTCAGATTTCCTGTCCACAGTATTTTAAAAAACATTCTCATAAAAAGAACTGAAGAATGAAGTGAGACTAAATTTCAATGGATGCGCATGAAATTTAATCAGAATCATTTTCTGAGCTGTAATGATCAGTATCAATTTCAGTCTGCTTCTGCATCTACTCTGTTGTGTCTGTCATTATCACAGTTATTATGGACTTCTAAAAACTGAATGTTTGCTCGTATTGAAACAATTTTTTCAAGTTTTCCAATTTTTCAGAAAAAAATGGAAAAAACCAGCTTCCCCCCAAATTTTTCAAGGTTTTTTCCGGGCCTTCACATCTCTACCCCAGAGTCAGGGGTCCCTTTACCTTTACCTTTACCTTTACCTTTACCTTTACGGCCATAGATATTCAATTATTTACCATCTAGTTTAATGTATATAAACCTAAAGGAGAGCTTCAGTTAAATGAAACGCATCATAACACTCCAGACTCTAAAGGCTAACTCAAAATCAACTTTACTCTGTTATGTAAAATAATAAATACAAGAAGTGGACCCTCAGCTTATCATAAATCTTCCAGTTGCAGAAAGGATGTGTACTGCTCGTAGTTCAAAACCAACAGAAATACCTTGTAGAGCATGGGTAGGCTAACTAAGGCCCGGGGGCCGGATCCGGCCCAATCACCTTCCAAATCCTGCCCACAGACTGTCCGGGAATCAGCGCGTCCTTTTATTTAAAATGCATCTCTGGGTTATTTGTGGGGCATAGGAATTCGTTCATTTTTAAATTTTTTAAAAATATAGTCCAGCCCCCCCCCCCACAAGGTATGAGGGATAGTGGACCGGCCCCCTGCTGAAAAAGTTTGCTGACCCCTGGTATAGATCATGGGTAGGCAAACTAAGGCCTGGGGGTCGGATCCGGCACAATCGCCTTCTAAATCCGGCCCGCGGACGGTCCAGGAATCAGCGTGTTTTTACATTAGTAGAATGTGTCCTTTTATTTAAAATGCATCTCTGGATTATTTGTGGGGCATAGGAATTCATTCTTTTTTACCCTTCAAAATGCAGTCTGGCTCCCCACAAGGTCTGAGGGACAGTGGACCAGCCCCCTGCTGAAAAAGTTTGCTGACCCCTGGTATACAGTTACATTTTATTGCAATAGTGTGGTTTTTTTATTGGTTTGAGCTGGTAGGGTAGCTTTGATTCTTAGCAAATGCAGTTTTCCAAGCCATGCAGTCATGCATATCCATTGACAATCTGTAAGTCGCATAACGTCTCGCAGGCCTGATAGGGTCACGTGCTGCTTTTCAGCCAGGTGTCAAAATACCTGGGTAGTAGGCAAAATCCGTTCTAGGATTGTTTTTATGAAAACCACCACGCAGCATTTGCTCCCCCCGCACCATACGCTGAAAATACGAAATCCATTTCCGCAGAAAGTCCCAGATTTAGCAGATATGAATTTCATCTTTGTCATTTTTTTAAAAGTTGAGATCTGAGATGTAAGTCTGAAAATTCAGAACTTGCCACTGCAATATGAATATTGCTGCTTTCATCGCTGCTCCAATATTAAATACTGAAATCTCAGTGATTTCCCCCCTTCTCAGATTCAAAATGTGATAATTGAAAAGGAAATGTTGCATTTGAAGTGAACAGAGGGGAAAAATGAACACGTGAGAGTGCTGGCTGCCATTTCTTCTGGGAGAGCCTAAATATTACTAGTTCACCCACTTACTAGATCAACTAGCTATGATCTTTGTAAGTGTCTTTCCTGGGATCTCATACCAGCTGTTTCTGGCATTGTTTGTTACATGCCTGGGCTCCTAATTCTGCTTCAGCTACAATTGCCAGACAGAAAGGAGATTCAGGCAGCAGTTGTATTCCAGAAATATAGCAGACTCAGAAGCAATTGTTATTACAATTGGGGTGGTAATGGTGACATTGTTTTTGTTTTTTACTATGGTACGTGTTTTTGTGTTTTTATAATGCAAACCGCCCTGTGATCCTTAGATGAAGAGCAGTATCGGAATTTAATTAATTACTAATACAAATAATAATCGCAACAACATTTGTGAATGAATGGCGAACAACCATTGTTTTCTCAGGTTGCGTGACTCCTCCGCTGCCACCAGTTCAGGTTCAAGAATTAATTAAAGAATTAATATTACTATTACTTCTGCCCCACCCTTCCTCCGAAAGGAGTCCAGGGTGGCAAACAACAAAGCAGGAAAACAATACAATAAAATGTGAAATAGATTAAAAAACAACAACACACACCTTTGAAAATTTATGCAGCGTATCTTTGACTCCAGTAGGATTTCAAGCTGCACAACCTAATTAACAAGGAGGGCTCTATGTCTGAGCACTGCTTCTTGGGATGAACATGTTCATGCGTCTGTGAAATAGTGCGGCTGATAGCTGGGAATTACCTGGGGTGGGTTGAAAAGTTGGTTTTGGACCAGCCTTCTGCAACATGAGCTTTAGACTACAACTCCCATCATCCCCGACCAGTGGCCATGTTGGCTGGGGCTGATGGAACTTGTAGTCCAGCAGCATTTTGGAAGGCACCAGGTTGGGGGGAAGCTGGTTTAGACACTCTTCGCCTACTCCTGCCTGTCTGTAAGTAACCCACAACGGCAGAGGAGGGCAGGGAGAACTTCTGGAGATCAGCCCCAGTCTCAACGCTCGAGCCTTCAGCTTCCATTTAATTCTGCAGACTTCCGTCTGCATTCCCTTTGCCTGCATGCTGTGGGACAATGAGCAGTAAAGGTGACGAGTCCACGGTGAGACAGTGACGTGTCCCCCTTGCTGTTACATATAATTAATAAATAAAGCACAGGGGGAGTTCTTACCATGTTGGCTGCTATGACAGGGGCTGTCTACAGTGCACTTAAGCATTAAATGACCAATTTCTGTCAGACTAACTTCCCAAACCTTCTCTCTCTCTCTCTCTCTCTCTCTCTCTCTCTCTCTCTCTCTCTCTCTCTCTCTCCCCTTCTCCTCCTCCTCCTCCTTTCCCCGTTTGCTTTCTCACTTACAGAGCAAGTCTTCTCGCTCTCTGCACTTGGAGTTTTTCAGCAACTGATGGTTCCTGGTTCATTTCTGTGGAATTAATTGGTCCCTGAATGAATTGTTTTGACAGGGCAATTTATCATGTGTTTGGGTTGACAGTGCTGTATACCGGAGGGGTTGCTGGAGGGGAGGAGGGGAGATGGGCAGGGCAGTGGATGCATGCGCCAGGAGTTTGCAAAGAAAGGAAGGCATAGGAGGAAGAGGAGGAGGAGAGAAAGGAGAAAAGGCGATGACCGGGAGGCAGTTAAAATTAGAAAGAGCCACATTCCGTTCACCATCTCTTCCCCCACCCCACTCCATCATGTTGAACAGAGGAGAGTGTCCTGGTTATTCTCTCACCCTCTTGGCAAAGGCAGATAATTCTCTTGCCAGGTTCCAGATTCAAACATGGGACGGGACCCACAAGAGCTGGCAAAAGTTTTCTTGGCTGCCTGGGGTATATGTAGTTTTTTCTGGGCCCGATGTTTCAGTGGGCTCTTAGCATTCAAGTCACCATGAAGCCCTAAACCCTACAGAGGCAGCCTTGGATTAGCACGGCACTGAGTTACTTCTCATTTTAGAAGAATGTGACAAATTTGACAGCTGTTATTTGAGTTCGTTTGGCATGATAATCAGGGGCTTAGCAATGCCAAGAGCATAAACAGTCAGATGTACAATTTTTAGCATGCAAAACTTGTGATTTATCCAGATTTGGCTTTTTCTGTTACCTAATGTTTGGATTCTCAATATTCTAAAATCTGTGGACTTACTGATCATCCAGCCTTATTGCCGATTGACAGACAGACATACTGACACAACAGATACTTGTCATTGACTGCAGCTTCCCCCCATCTGGATGAGTGCATGTTTTGCTGACTAATGTACAGAGTTTATTTTATCTTCCTTCGTTTGTCTGCATTGATATTCAGCAGCAAGCATTGCATGATGCTGTCAGATTTCATCCTGGTGGAAAACAAGACTAAGAATAAAGCAGTATGACTAATGATACTGATTACAGGATAACAATCAAGAGCCCATTGCAATATACATTGCATCTTTCTTCCTCCCCTTTTGAAAAAAAAATATATATATATAGGTGCAAGGGATTGAGTAAATTCTCAAACCTCAAACAAAAAGCTGCCTGCTATTTCACTGGTTCAAGGAAGATGTTGCAGTGCAATGGACAATATTCAATGTTGGTCATCTGCTAGTAGACCCATGTAACACGTCCACTAATTTCAGTGAGTCTACTCTGTAGACTTTAGGGCTCATCATCCACACTTCTGCTGGTTACATTCTTAGAAAGCACATGTCTAAGTGGTTTTTCGTTTCTGCCCCACTTTCCCTGGGAAAACCTGCCATTTATCACTGACTCCGAACAAACTTCAATCCACAGAAAAACCGATGGGTGTTTGTTCCATTTCAGCGGTAAGCAGAGGGGTGTTTTAGGGTGACTCATAAATATAGTTAAGAAATCCCACGATTCTGGTAAGGTTCTGATGGTTTTGGACATGTTATGTCTGAGGAGATACAATAGCAAATCTTCAAATATCTCAAGCGCTGTCACGTGGAAGAGGGAACAAGCTCATTATCTCCTGCTCTGGAGGGTGGGACTCGAACCAATGGCTTCAAGTTACAAGAAAGGAGATTCTGACTAAAGACCAGGAATAACTTTCTGACAGTAAGAGCTGTTCGACAGTGGAACGGTCTCCCTCAGAAGTTGGTGGACTCTCTCCTTCGCTGGAGGTTTTTAAGGAGAGGTTGGGTGGCCACCTGTCATGGATGCTTTGAGTTGAGATTCCTGCATTGCAGGGGGTTGGACTAGATGACCACCGGGGTCCCTTCCAACTCTATTAATCCATGATTCTATGATGTGTTCTGGGTAAAAATGGAGGCAGCTTGCAAATGTTGACAAAAGCTCTGCTGCCCCCTCTGGTGACTTTGTCTCCTGCAGCGAGAGAGGAAGGGCAGCTCCACTGCCCCTCCAAGGAGTGGCAGAGCTTTTTAAGGTAAAGTAACTGGAACCTCTGACGTTTCATAGGAAAGGAGGGATCTGTCAGTTTCAGTATCTCTTAAGTTTCTCGTTTTTGCCATGTTAAGTTCAGTTAACATTAAATAAACATGGAGCACGAATTTATAAAGCAGCTTGGTCAGTACAATGCTGACTGCACAGGTGAAGAACCTCACTTTATATTCTTGGTCAGAGAGGAGCTTTTGGAGGAAATGGCACTCGGTTAATATTCTATCTGAGCATTGTGAGCTTGACAAATTCACCTCCTGAGCTTTGGCAGCCCCTCCAGGTAGAAGCAAGAGGAGTTCTCCAAGTCCAGCCTGCGTGCAGATTATTGCTTTGGGATTTGCACAAATTCTCCACGTCCCTGAAAGCAGAAGTTTCCTTATCAGATGGAAGGATGGACTCACTGGCCTAAGAGGGAAATTCAAGAGTGGCTGTGGGATCAATCAAAAAGGGAATGTTCTCTCCCCCCCCCCCTCCAACACTGAGGTGTCCCGTTGGACTGATACTTTCAGGTTGCTTTGCGCTTGATGTGTTCCCAACACGGAGAGAGAAAATTATAGTTGTGGAGCATCGCTGTGAAGAACGGCTGCACCATGACTTGGTCTTCACAGGAACATACTGTTGTAATTCCCATTCCACCTTAATAACAGACTGAGGATGGAAGCTTGTCACATGTCTGTATAGTGTTCCAGTGTGCTGCTGGGAACTTCGGTTTCTCAGTCTGTACTTTCGCTTTCGTTTTCCGAACATGGAGGTGACTGCACGTGTGCATTTTTTATGTCCTCGTGTTCACCTAATAAGTGCTTGTATATAATGCTCATGCCAGCCTCTGTGGTGCATCTTCTGCTGCTGAATGGATTGAAAAGAGTGCCTGGCTTTCTGAAGCTAGGTCTCTGGTTTCTGCTGCTGTTCCAGGGCTTCAAAGTCCGACCGGCAGTTCGGCCGGGGGTGTTTGGGCCAGCAGGGAGCATGCCCGTTGTTCCCGTTTCCCTGGACAAATTACAACACATACTGCCAAAGCACAGTGATGGCCACCTTTAAGTCCCTAGGTGCCCCTGGGTCTATACCCCTCTGGCTTTGGCTGCCACCCACTTTTTATGGAGCTGTGTTGTCTCGTTCCATTCCACCTGCAACCTTCTGGAATGCATAGGAATGGACAAATCTGTCAATTTTGTTTTCTTCCAGTTTCTCGTTTTCCAAACCTTCAGTTTAGCTAAGCCCATTTCTGCATCAGTTTGCAGTTTTTGTCTTTCCCGTAATATATGCATTTCCCCTCATATCAGGGCTTAAAAAATAAAAAAAGCTGGAACTCGCCAGAACTCTGGCACCTCTCAGGTGGGTGCCATTGCCAGTACAGTGGTACCTCTGGTTACTTACTTAATTCGTTCCAGAGGTCCGTTCTTAACCTGAAACTGTTCTTAACCTGAAGCACCACTTTAGCTAATGGGGCCTCCCGCTGCCACTGCGCCGCCAGAGCAAGATTTCTGTTCTTATCCCGAAGCAAAGTTCTTAACCTGAAGCGTTATTTCTGGGTTAGCGGAGTATGTAACCTGAAGCGTATGTAACCTGAAGCGTATGTAACCCGAGGTTGTTGTTGTTGTTCAGTCATGTCCGACTCTTCGTGACCCCATGGACCAGAGCATGCCAGGCACGCCTATCCTTCACTGCCTCCCGCAGTTTGGCCAAACTCATGTTAGTAGCTTCGAGAACACTGTCCAACCATCTCACCCGAGGTACCACTGTATAAGAAAACAAGGGAGGCGTTCAGGGTGAGTTCTAGCGCTTCTTTTTCTATAAAAAATAGCACTGTCTTATATAAAGCATTTTCCACATTATTTTCTGTAAATAGGTGTGTGCATGCACACTATTTGGCTGAAGAACTGCACTGCACAGTTTGGAGGGCAAATTTCACAGGATAGCTGTGTTTCGGTTTGTGTATTGATTTGGGCAGTGCAGATGAGTCAGGTTGATGTTAAACTGTGAAGTGTACAATCTTTATTTTTATTTTTCTTACCCCTGCCCATGTTGTAACATCCTTGCTGCTCTCCGGGACATACTCTTCTTCTTCAGCTGTGTTGTAACCAATGAGTTGGCTTTGAAAGGGATGCCATGATGCAGAAGGTTCTATTTCCTTGCCACTTGGAAATGCCAAGCAGAATAGGATCGGGCTGCCTATTGCATACAAACTGCACCACGATCTCCTGCAACACCTCTATCCTCCCACCCTTCCTCGCACGAGGAGGACAGATTCTGTTAAGGGAGTCCCCAGGACTAGAGGGCTGCACTGTGTGACTGGCAAGCATCTTCTGATATGCCTAAATGAGGCCAGCCAATCGGAGGAGCCCATTCCGCTGCTCTTGTCATCTGGCTTTGCTTGCAAAATATGCATTTGATTGGCAGGTGCATCAAAGTTCACAGTTTACTGGGTTTTGCAGAAGAGCCGGATCTGCCAATTTAGACAGGGGAGTGACACAAAACTTTCCATCTAAACGGACTAATTTCACCATAGGGAATTTCCCAGCAGAGCATGCCAAGGCGGGTGCAACCCAGCCTTATTTTTTAACAAGGAGTGAATGACAAATGCAAACGACAGTCTGGGCCTGATGGAACATCAGCATTTGACACTTTACACGGGGAGCGTGGAATAAACAATAGGCAGAGAAATTGAATTAGAATCAGCTGAGCATCCGTGGTACTGGGGGAGAGGTTGGTGGGGGTAGGGGGAAAAGAAGGAAGAAATTAAGGGGAGAGCAGGAATGGGCAACGGTGGGGGAAGCTGCCACTATTTTGATCTGAACTGCTGGGACTTTGTGATTCCACCTTGAATTTCAGCCCTAACACAGGTTTTTGCTGCCCAATCATCCTTTGTTTTATTAACTGAAAAAGGGGGTGCAGGAAATAAAGGGTGCTTCTGGCCCGTAAAGATGTAAGGGTGCTTGAAAAAGGAAGACAATTCATCCCTTTCCCCTTTGTTTGTCCTGCTGTTACGTCTAAACTTGAATGCACACACCCCGCACTCTGATAGGCCCTCAGGAAGGCTTGTAACACTATAAAGGAGAAATAATACAGACCCGCCAAGTGCCCCTATTTTACAGTCCCAGATTTACAGAAGCCGTCCTGGTTTCTGATTTGATTCCAGAATGTCCTGCTTTTCCTCAGGACATCCCTATTTACATCAGGGAAATGTTGGAGGGTATGCACACACACACACAGACACACACACACCTCTCCACCCCCAGCGTTCAGCCCAGACACTTGAGGTCCAGCTCCGAGGGCCTTCTGGTGGTTCCCTCACATGTGAGAAGCGAGGTTACAGGGAACCAGGCAGAGGGCCATTTTGGTAGTGGCACCCGCCCTGTGGAACACCCTCCCATCAGATGTCAAGGAAATAAACAACTATCTGACTTT
The DNA here is from genome assembly GCF_009819535.1 of Lacerta agilis. Taxonomy (NCBI): domain Eukaryota; kingdom Metazoa; phylum Chordata; class Lepidosauria; order Squamata; family Lacertidae; genus Lacerta; species Lacerta agilis. Next base: position 12,624,498 of record NC_046316.1, read on the forward strand.
TAGAAGGCACCTGAAGGCAACCCGTTTTAGGGAATTATTTAATGTTTGAAGTTTTATTCTGCTTTTAGTGTTCTGTTGGGAGCCACCCAGAGTGGCCGGGGAAACCCAGTCAGATGGGCAGGGTATAATAATAATAATAATAATAATAATAATAATAATAATAATAATAATAAATTTAATAGGACGTTCCTATTTTCATCAGAGAAATGTTGGAGGGTATGAAGTCATGGGACTATACTCTGTTATCAACTTTTCAGGCAACTGGGCCTCCCTGGACGGACTAAGCATAGTGACAGAAAAAGTATTCCCTGATGGGGAACTTGTGGCGTTTTGGATTATGCTGAACTACAACTCCCATCATCCTTAAACATTGGCTGTGCTGGCAGGGGCTGATGGGAGCTGGAGTCCAGCAGCGTCAGGAATTTCACAGGTTCCCCATCCTTGCTCTGCTGCATACCACATCTTTGCCCATTCCACCTACTAGGCCAAGAGGTCTAGGTGAGAAATCCACATGTATCTCGGGCCAACACTGAACAGACAAGCAGCAAGTAAGTGGGGAGGTTTTTCTGCCTCTGTGCATTCCTAGTAACAGCACCACTTCTTTGGAGTACTGTGCTAAGGCTGGCCTTTACTTAGCACCCTGAAAACATTATAATGGCTTAACTACCTGTAGCGAAATGAAAGCCAGCATGGGCTGGCAAGTATACTGATGTCATTGGGAGATAACTGGGTTAAAGTCAACAAACGAAAGCACCCATCAAATCAGCCCAACAAACAGCTGCTCCTCATACTGAGCCATGGCTGAAGCGCTGGAATTTTACGCCTATTAAGCTGCTCATACCAAGCAAATTTGGGTTGGCTGAGTACAACCAAAGCCCTGATTAGCCAATCTATTAATTTAGGGGTTAACTGTACAACAAGCTACCAGCTGCTTTTGCTGTGTTGATTTTTCATGCACTCCCAAACTTTGATTTCTGATTTGCTGCCGTGTTTCCCAGGTTCAAGCAGCCACCCTTCTTTCTTTCTTCCAGGTGAGGACCCTGGCATTCCTTCCTATTGTCATGAAACTTCCATGATTGTCTTGGGTCTGTTGGCTTAGCATTCAGTCCTGCCTGGATCCTCAGTTACAGTTCCAGACACTCCAAGTGTCCCTATTTTCCAGGGATAGTCCTGGGTTTACAGAAGCCGTCTCAGTTTCTGATTTGATCCCAGAATGTCCCACTTTTCCTTAGGACACCCCTATTTTCATCAGAGAAATGTTGGAGGGTACGGTAAAGGGACCCCTGACCATTAGGTCCAGTCATGGACAACTCTGGGGTTGCGCGCTCATTTCACTCTATAGGTCAAGGGACCCGGCGTTTGTCCGGAGACAGCTTCCGGGTCATGTGGCCAGCATGACTAAGCCACTTCTGGCAAACCAGAGCAGCGCACGGAAACACCATTTACCTTCCTGCTGGAGCGGTACATATTTATCTACTTGCACTTTGATGTGCATTCGAACTGCTAGGTGGGCAGGAGCTGGAACAGAGCAATGGGAGCTCACCCTGTCGAGGGGATTCGAACTGCTGACCTTCCAATCAGCAAGCCCTAGGCTCTGGTTTAGACCACAGCGCCACCCGTGTCCCTTGGAGGGTACGGTAGGACACCCCAATTTTTACTGGAGAAAAATTGTTAGAGGGTATGGAGTTATGCAACTCGAGAGCCACGGAGACCTTTAGAAGACATCTGAAGGCAGCCCTGCATAGGGAAGTTTTTTTTAAATGTTTAATGTTTTGTTATGCTTTTATATATGTTGGAAGCTGCCCAGAGTGGCTGGGGCAACCCAGTCCAATGGGCAGGGTATAAATAATAAAATGTCGATGATGATTGTTGTTATTGTTGTTGTTATGGAATAGGACCTCCCTATTTTTATCGGAGAAATGTTGGAGGGTCTGTAGTTTTGTTTCTGTCCTGATGCCTTATGGACTTGCGATCTTGAGTGATGGGCATTCATCCTCATCCAGCATCAATTCAAGGAAGGCCTTAGGATATGTGGCTACTTTTTATTTGCTTTATTTATGTCCTGCCACGTGACACACGGGAAGTGTGCCGTGTGAGGACATGGTCTTTTGTAGCCATGCTTCTGTGTGAGATTTTAGTGTTTGGCTGGGGATACACATCCTCTGGACCGCTGACAGGTGGCCCTGAAATTGCCCTGTAAGTACACAAGACAGCCTTCAGGACTTTCTCCCCAGCCGGTTTGGAACATCAGGCTAACAACTTATGCCAAAAGGTGGCTGATGGGAGCCAATAGTTAACAGTGTTGCCACAGTTTTAGTTAATCAGAGAAGGGATGGAAATCCTCATAAAGGAGAATGGAAATTAGAGCTGAATGCTTTAATCAATGCATCCATGTAATTACTGGCAAAATTCATCTGGAACTTATCTTGTGATTCAGCAAATAGGGGTTATGCCAACTTTTGCAAAGTAGATTCCTGGTAGCTTTTCATGCCCAGTGCATCTTAAACTATTTAATTTCCCAAATAAGAAAGGATTTGTTGATACCGTATAGTGAAGCGAAAGCGTTGCCTTAACTAAATTGGTTAATAAGGAAGGTTGGACTTCAGTACTTACATATATTTATTTTCCTTGGTTCATGAATTCATTAGTAAGGTAAAGTGAGGTGGTTAATCAACAAAAAACAAAACAAAGCCCTTGACGGCTCTTGTTTCAATATTTACTGCTTGTGTGAACACTTTTCTCTAAGTGTTAAAGGTTAAGATCAGACTCTTGTCAAGATTGAATTTTAATGAATGCAGAATCTTGTTTTCCAATCTACTGTTCAGTGGAACGATTGGATTCTCAACAACTGCAATTCGCACTACTTTAAAATAATGGTTGCAACATCATGCTGTTAGTTTGTGAGGGAAGCAATGCAAAAAATAATTTTATCTGCATCCAGTACTTCACATGGAGAGCTTTAGATGTGGTGGTAACATCTTTGATAGCTATGGTGGAGTGCCATTACCGTCTAAATTTCTTAATTACATTTTTGCGCCAGTTTCTGAAATGAATGCCAGGGTAGCATGCTCTCTTGCCTCGTGTGTTTCCTCACTACACTCTGATTGCATTAGACAGTCATTCACCAGGTGAGTTTAATGGCTACCAAGGGATCAGGGCCATAGGTACAGAGGGGCGCCATTGAAGCTCCCTGCCTGTGTGTAGGGTGTGTGTGCGAAACTGGGTCTTTGACCCGGGTGAAATAAAGCCTAGTTTTCTCCCTTGCCAGGGTGCATCTGGGTGTCCCTATATCAGACTGGTTCTTTACAGATGTGACCTGTTGTAGCTTATAGCCTCCATGGGGGGCTGGGAGGCTAATGTGATCGTGAAGAATCCTAGACCCAACAGTTTTCAAGATTTGGCCATTGGTATCCGTTGTTTTTCTGGTAGATTTGGAGAGGGGAAACCAATGTGGACCCTCTAGATGTTGTTGGGCTACAATGCCCATCCCTTTGTCCCCTGGCCATGGTGGCGGAGGCTGCTGGCAATTGCACGCCAACAACATTTGCAGAGCACCACATTGGTTGCCCCCCCCCCAAGTCTAGGTGATCTGTAGAATGAGATACTGATTAGCAAGGTTGCCTCTATATACAAACTTTCTCACTACCTTTCAGAGGCTGGCTTACTGGTTAATGATGGCTAGGGTTTTGTGCCAAGATGAGTGCAAAGCAAGGGGCAGAAACTCTGGGCTTAATTTCACTAAATGCAGCATGGAGCTCATTTCCAGGTCTGTACTGTGGCAGGAATAGTGGCAACAAAGGCCTTCTTGTTGCACTTGCACGGCAGAGCTGCAGACCCTCCCAGTGTCCCTATTTTCCAGGGACAGTCCAAGATTTACAGAAGCCATCCCAGTTTCTGATTTGATCCTGGAATGTCCCGCTTTTTTTTAGGGTGTCCCTATTTTCACCAGATAACTGCTGGAGGGTGTGGAGTTGTGTGACCCCCCGAGCCAAGGAGATAAGTAACTACACAAACTTTAGACTCCCTCTTTTCCTTCCCAGCCCTACCTTTGGTCCATCAATATTCCAGTCCTCTCGCCTTTGAAACTTCATGAAGCATCTAAAATAGCACAGATAGCACTGCCTTAAATATATATTACTGCTTAGACCTTCTAGATTTGGGCTGCCCATCCACTTAAATTTGTGGTTAAAACTATGGTTTGTTTTCAACTCAGAATACAGTAGACCCTTTAAAATTAATGAACCCAGGCTTGTCATGTCCATTAACTTCAGTGGGTTTACCCAGAGTAAGGGCTTTCTCCCCCAGCTGGAACTCAGTTCCGGCACCTCTCAGGTATGCGGCATTGCCATTATGAGAGAACAAGAGAGGCGTTCATGGCGAGTTCCACCTTTTCTGGAAAAATAGCACTGCTCAGAAAAGACCAGCATTGATTATCACCCTTGTATCTTCTTGTGCCAATTTACAGTTCAGGTAGGGGTCAAGTCAGCCTACCTTGACCAAGTGCTGGCTGGTCCTTGTGGTTATTGTCCAAAACATACAGAGCACACCAGTTTGGGGATGTCCCTTAACTTGGATATCACAGAGGTGACTCAATTTAAAAATACTGTGTTTCTCCTAAAATAAGACACCGTCTTATATTTTTTTCCCTCAGCAAAACACAGTATGGCTTATTTTCAGGGGATGTCTTATTTTAACCACGTCGCATTGGTACGCTGCATAGCCACGCCTCTCCAGGCTGTTTTAATGGGAGGTGCCGCGTCACTATGGCTTATTTTCAGGGAATAGCTTATATTTCGCAAATGCATAGAAATCCTGCTATGGCTTATTTTATGGCTATGTCTTATTTTAGAAGAAACACGGTAAAAGGACGGGTTGGGAAGTGAGCGAACAGAGATAAGCAAGCTATGAGTCTCTTTATGTCACAGGTTGACATAAAAAAAGAAATGGTTTTTATTTCTTATCTGCCAAAAACCAACCAAAGAAATGAAGAATGGCCAGGTGGAGATGCAAAAGCCTGGAGGGTTACATGAAGTTCTCTGCAGTCGTGGCCCCTTCTTTCTTAGTTTCATCACTCTGCGCCCTAAAGTGTGTGGAAACAAAATGGGCAGAAACTTGTGTGGGTAGGATCCAAGTTAGGTTAGTTCCAAGCAGGCCTTTTTTTTCCAGCAGGAGCTCACTGGAGCTCCAGCACATTCTGAGATAACAACGGGGGGTTCATGGTGAGCTCTGGCCCCTCTTTTTCTAGAAACACAGCACTGGTTCCAAGTTGCTATGTAACTCAACATTTGTCTTTCCTTCTTGTTCCCCAAGATAAACCAAGCCACCACACCTGTGTGCTCTTTACCACGAAGGTTATTATTGATTTTAGACAGTTCAGCGAGAGAAAATACTTCAAATTTTCTTTAAAGGAAGACTCAAGAGGAGATAAAGAGTGTCATTTGATTTTGTTTTGTTTTGTTTTTTTTTGACAGTTTAATAGCTTCACATTGGTCTGTGATTAGTTCAGGATCTTTTCCTCTGTATTTTAATTGTCACTATCCATGGGTGAGAAAACATGCAACAGCCCCGTCTCTGCACGAGGCCTCATCACCGCCAAAGACACTATTCTTTTAAAGAACACTCACAGATCACAAAAGGTGCCTGTTGCAACAGAAATTGTCTTGCTCCCCTCATCTCTACCATTCTATAAACTCCAACAACACCCCCCTACCCCGCTTTTCCCTTTCTGTGGCTGAGCCATTCCTGGCTGACGTAAAGAAGACTGTGGTTGATATTCCCTGTGGCCTATGTCATTGGCAAGAGCTTGTGGTGTCCTTTTTTCCCCCAACACAGAAAAGTAGATACAGTCAAGGTTGTTCTTTTTCTACCAGGGATTAATTTTGGGAGGAGATGCAGCCAGTAAATGAGAGGAAACAACAACATGACAAGACGGATGAGAGGAAGATAACCGAGGGTAATATTGGTTGCCACCCCGAAACACCCCCCGAGATTTCTCTCCAAAGGTGTCCAAATTACTCAGGCGATACTAGCAAGCAAAGAATCACAACACCCCACCAGGTAAGGGTGTTTTCTTTTTATTCCTATTGTACAGCTGGGGGAAACAGAAAGCACGAGGTGGCACAGCATGCCCAAATAAGGTCCCAAGGGGGGGGGGGGCTGGACCCTCCAAAGTCTTCAATTCACCTATTTGTGTTGGCCATCAGGCAGCCCTCTGTGGAAGGGGAGCAAAACCATAGGGAGACCAATGGAGAAATATATCATGGCAGCAAAAGTAGAGGAATCAGGACACATGGGCAGAAATGCAAAAGATGCTAACATTTTTTCATTTTTTTTTCTTTTGCATAGAGATTTTTTTTCCATTCCATTTTTTTTTTTGTGTGTTTTTCTTTCCCTGCCTTTTCAGTTTTTTTTTGTTTAGGTTTTTATAGATATATATATAAAAAGAGTAGTGGTAAAGTAAACCACTTGGGGGGGGGGGTTGCTGGAGGTTGCCAGGGAAAAGGCCTTGTCAGGCTTGTTTGTTCCCACAGATTCCGAGTTTGTGCTGTGCTTTATTGAACACAGAGCTTTGTTTTCAGTGAGCACAATGCGATTCAAACAGTACAGACGGTGCGTTCTTTTATCTACACGATGAGGTGAGCCTGTTTCAATCACTAGCATGATGAAGATGGAGAATGGGCTTATTATATACAAGAGGAATTGCCTTCACATTACAAACATCATCTTCCTACAAAGCAGCAAATCCCCCTCCCCGCAAATAACAAAATATTAAATAATTTTTGCATTTCCCGCATAGTCCAGTCCAGTTGAATCTATTTGAATATTGATGGTTGTCTTCCGTATAATGTCACCACGTAAATCCCCCTTGTCAGTTACTAAACTTAACTATAATACTGCTTTACAATGCAATCCACCAACTGTAACTCAAAACAGCAGGGGCCAACACAAGAAATTCTTTGGCAAATGTAATACACATTTGCAGGTGGCTCTTCAGGAGACAAGGCGGAAAGACTAAGACTGAGCCTAGTAGTCCTTTGCATAGGATGTTCCAAATAGAATTGCTTACTCTCTTTATGATCATGCCAGGCCAAATCAAAATCAATGTAACATTATCAATGTCAGCGGGGCCCCAAATCAAACCAGTGGTTATGGACAGACACATATTCCCCCTCTTTTCTACCAGTGTAAGTACAAGACCATGAATGAAAGGTCAGACTATTCTCAGTTGCATCTTCCTTTATTTGTGTTTTCCTGAACCAGATAATTTTAAGTAGGTGAGATGTGTGTCAGTGTTCTTACACCCTCTCTTTTCTGGGATAGCCAAAGTTGGGGATTCAAGTTTTCAGTTGACCCAGTTAGCTATTTTCCTTCCCAGACATTCTTGGGGGGGGGGTACATTCAACATTAGTCGAATGGGCAATCTTACATGTACCGTTCCCCCAAACAGAGTCAAAGAGGCATGAGCAATTGGTGTGCGTATGTGTTTAAACTGTTGAGCGATGTAGGGACAGTAGCTGGATAAAACGGGGTTTGGGATGAGGTTTGAGGAAGCACTGAAACGGTTTGTTTGCCCAATGTTTCTTTGTGTGCACTGGATGAGATAAAAGAGCAGGTATATTTACAGAATGATTTCCTGCTACAGCCTTATAATTTGGGGGGGGGGGTGTGTGTTAATGGCAGACAGTATACAGCACAGATGTGGATATAGGTAACTTCCATAGGCCTAGAACATAAAAAGGTTGTTCTTGTGAGCGTCTCTGACAAGCAAACAATTGTTTGAATCGTCTCAGACAAATATAGGTGAATTAAAAGAGAGTTGGTCAATTCACCCGGGGCAAGCAGGTTAGAGAGAGAAATGGAAAGGCGCCATTGGAGTTCCTGACGATCAACATGCTTTGTTGATCCCTATAGAAGGGGTTTATAAAGCCAAAGTATTGCCCCGAATACAGAGATCTCTTATTTCCCCTTGGATATGGCAATTTGTAAAAAGAAAAAAGGGAACGAAAAGAACAGGGCTAAAAACCTTCTGCTTTACGCTAGTTTGAAATTCGGTCCGCACTCTGCCTTCTGGGTGAGGCAAGATGTAAACTGGAGGAGGATGTTGTGTTTGCCCCATGAACGCTTTCCCTTTCCTCTGTGGATAACTGCTCACCACACACCAGATTTATGAAATACAAAATGTGAGCAAATTTTGTTCTGCCGTCTTCTGCTTAAATGTCACCCTTCAGTGCAACACCCAACCCTGCTGCAAATTCCACATGCAAAAACAATGTCTGTAAACCACCAGTTAACGCAGATGTGCCTTTCTGCGTGTTCATTTTGAGAGTTTGCATAATTTGGGATTTTTTTAACCATGGTGTGGTCGCAAGAGGAGACGAGCACTGCCTACGGAACTTAAAGCAGATGCCAAGGTAAGAGGATAGAGAGTGATGCAGGATCCCACCTCTCTGCTGCAGCAACCTTTTATAGAACGGTAACTGCGTGTTTTCGTCTATGGGTCCACAAAGACAGGAAATTAGCCTTAAAGAAAAAAAAGTGAACTTCTTAGAAATCCAAATTCTGCTCAGTTTTTAGGCATGCAGAAACAAGGAAATGAACAGCCCCAAGAACAGGGGAGGTGCTCTGCTGACTGATGTAAGACTCATTTAAAACAAGCTTGAGGTTCAAGGATAAGACACCTGCTTTTTGCTGTATGCCACTATTTCAGAGTACCACAGCTCCATGGAGAGAAGAAACACACACTCCTTACCCCATACCTCCATCTAGTCCATATTGGTATAGCAGAAATGGAAGGACAGAGAACCAGAAAACATTCCCAGTTGGTCTGGAATTGTTTTTGTTCAGTGTCACATGCCCAAAATGTTTCTACCCCTTCAGCAGTGATTAATGAAATGTGGCACACCAGTCGCTGGGGGATTTAAGCTTTTTCCTTCATAAATCTTGCTGGAGTTGTGTATTAGGTGAACAAGTTCCCCACAGAATACACTTGCACTCCTCTCCGCCATGCATGTAACAACTCCAGCGCGTAACAGAAAAAAGAAATGAAACCTAGGAATGAAAGGGGAGAACTATTCTTCATGTCTGCCGTTCAGGTTGGGGAGATATTTCAGCTTGTTTTTGCCAGGACTTTTTGATTTTTAGAAAACGGGGGATTTGTTCATTTCCCTCCCCTCCTTTTTTTTTTTTTTTTTACAGACCTTCCGGACAAAGCATTAAAAACAGTTATATTTATATATCTATTTATAGAGTTCTTCATTTTGCCAGCGGGTTGACATCGCTCCATCCTCCTGTCTTGACTTGACTCTGTAGGTGTGTGTGCATGTGTGTGAGAGACTTGCCGTCCCAACTCCAGCCCGTATCGGACGCAGTCGTTCTTCGGATGGAACGGTAAGGAAAGCAAAGGCCTTATTCAACCAACCTATGGAGGAAATGGGAGGGAAATGGGTCACACAAAACAACCCTTGCCGGACACACAGAGAGGATGACACAGGTCTTTTCCCCCTTTGCTAGACCCAGCCAGTTGGTTCCCTCTGGCTTCTTGGAAACCGTCGCTTATCAGGCGGAGGTGTTTCTCACAGATGATCTCTTGTGGGAGAACAACGAGTTGTACGCAGCATTCTCTCCTTTGTTACCTTCTGTCCATACCACTCCCAAAAGAAGACAGTGCAGGCTATATATATTGCTCAGATTCCCCTCACGCTTAAGAGGTTTGGGAAGCCTCGCATGGAAGGCTAGAGAACCGAGGAACAATTTGTGTGGGGTGGTCTGAAGTACTGCAGTGGCAATAGCAACAGGAGCAGGAGGCCCTGGCCGCAGGCCTGCTTTTGCCATCAATCCAGTGAAGTAGCTTGGTTGGGTTACAAGGGGGCACGAAGTTCTCAAATGTGCGGTATTCCAGTACGTTTCTGCAGTCTGAAAGAGGGCGGAGGGGGCGAAAGGGGCAGGCGAGGGACACGGAGAAAGTTTTCTTCATCCTTCCGAGTGGCGCAGAATGTTCATCAGACAGGTACAATATGGAGGCCTAGGCTGTCACCCTGCAGTTTCATGTGGTTTCCATGGTAACTAGTGGCGGTCATAGGCAGCGGCAGCAGTGGGAGGTGCGGAGCCCCGGGATGTGGCACTATAATAATAAGGGGAACCTGAAAGTTAACACAGGAGAAGAATGGACTGATTGAAAGGACATACAGTAAAATAAAATAAGAAAAGAAAGGAAGGAAGAAAGAGAGAGAGAGAGAGGGAGAGAGGCATATTAAAAGGAACTAGAGACAGAAACCCGAGGGTGGGGACTCATTAGTGGCCAATATAAAGAACAGGGAAACCTGCATTTGCTAAATTACATAGTGCTAGTCACACAGAAAGAGTTCTGGTGCAGCAGCTGCATTCCAGCTAGATGCTGTTCAGGAGGATAACCTAGATTCATAGGAGCCAATTCCTAGAGGCCGAGTTCCCTTTGGCCGCCCAGTAAAATATTTGAGGGGGTCGGGGCCCCTCCCCCAAAGTTGATGGACATTGCCATTCAAATGGTATGTGTCTTGTGATCGATTAGGCGGGGCTTACCTGGGCCCCACAATATTTTATTCAAGTTGGCACCCCTGCCTAGATTCCTCGTGTAGCAATTGTCACTTGCCTGCATTCATAGGAATATTTCCCAAAAAAGCACCTCACGGATGCTAAATGTCAGATTTGGAACCCTCTCTGCTGATTCCACCACAATTACAGTTCAAAATGTTATGGTGCTGAATACTTTGCTCACTTTGTGAGCCTATTGATGATACATAAGAGCTTTATGCTTCCAAAATACCTGGGTTGCCTGGTCCAGGGAGGGGAAGTACTGATCTGGTTTTTTTAATAATAATAAATAAATAAATAAATAAATAAAAAGGTACATAGCCTTCTTTGTATCAGTTTAAATATTCAGCCCTGCTAAATATTCAGGGGTGTCGAAAATCAGGGGAGGAAAAGGAGTGTGCCTAGAAAAAAAGCTGCAAAGCAGACAGTGATTAAATTGATGGGCAAGTTTGTAAAAAAAAAGTGTGAGAAATTTTACAAAAGGGCTGATGCTGCCGCTAAGGGCAAGGCCGATTTTTGCAACAACAAAACTAGAAGAGCACAAACTTGAAGCATGTGGCGCAGTGGACCAGTGTGTCTGGCTGGTAGTTCGAGCCCACCCAGGGATGAGCACATGAGAGTCTTGTTTAAGCAATCAGTTTTAGGGAACTTGAGGGGAAGGTGTAGGAGGGGCCTGAACCAGCAAAAGTATGGAATTGCTTCTAGTCCCTCTGCTTTAAGTTGCCCATTAGGAAGCTGGACTAGATATGCCTTTGCTCTGATGCAGCAGGACTGTTCTTACGCTGTGTGCAGAGGAACTGGTCAGATTCTTAGGGTGGTGAGTGTAGGACCAGAGGGTGCTCAGTAACAGCCACATCAACTAGGTAAGACACCCATGGCTTTTTGGAGAAATACCCTCGCAGGTGGAAGATACCCTTCTCTTTTGAGTTTCTTTACACAGTCAGTAAACAACTGCTTTTAACGCACTTCAATTTCTGATGCGTTTACATGATCAAGGGGCTAATCAGATGCAGGAAAGAGATGGAAGCTAATGAATAGAGCCCCGTGAGAATTAAAGACTCTTGTCTCAAATCTGTTTCATATTAGGATAAATGGCTCTGTAAATAGCTGTGAGGCCTTCATCTCAGGCATGCAGAGATGGGGATACTTTGGAATTCGCTGCGAGTAGACAGGGGAGCTCACGCGGGAAAGTGGGCGGGATAAAACCCTCTGGGGTTCTGTGCTTACACAGGAGGGACTCGATAATATTTATTTTGCCCGTGCATGAATGCTTCTCTAAAATGCCTAGAGAGCATGATGTAGTGAGAGGGAATGTTGCAGGTCATCTTGGGTCTAGGGCTAACTAATCCTCATCTGGTCTGACTCCTGAGCCTTCCAGTATCAGTCTGTTGGAGGGCTAGACTGGCCCATGCAGCCACCATTCTGCCCTGCCTAAGTAAATTGCAGCGATGCTGGAGTCTGGAGCTACTCATCCTATCTTCTATTATAACAGACCCTCAAAGTGTTCCTAATTTCCAGGGACAGTCCCGGATTTACAGAAGTTGTTCCAGTTTCTGATTTGATCTCAGAATGTCCCATTTTCCCTTAGGATGCCCCTGTTTTCATCAGAGACATGTTGGACGGTATGGAGTTATGCAACCCCCGAGCCAAGGAAATAAGTAAGTGTACAACCTTGGACATATGAAAGCAGCCCTATATAGGGAAGTTTTTAAATGTTTAATGTTTTTATAGATGTTTGAAGCCGCCCAGTGTGGCTGGGGAAACCCAGTCAGATGGGTGATGTACTATTATTATTGGACGTCACTATTTTCATTGGAGAAATGTTGGAGGGTATGTTATATTGGTGGTCCAGAAGGCCACACCCTGTCCTGTCAAATTGGCCAACTTTTGCAACAGGAGTTTCCATAGCTTCTTTTTTCACATGCCTTTCATAAAACCGGGGGGGGGGGGGAGCAGCTGGAGACATAGCTGTTAGGAAAACTGAAAGTTGCATCAGTGCTGCACAGATTCTTTTCTGTTGTTTTCTGGTCAGTTAGGTTTTGCAGGTTTCTGAAACGCCACAAAACCCTACAGAACCAGTTTACCAGCAACAGTTCCAGAATTAGTACACTCTACGGGACTACAATCTGTTTCTAGCCAGTTTGGTCATGTAAAAACCGAGGTAGGTGACTGTCTGAACACCACTGCCTGCCATTTTCAAGTTTTGAAAAGCTTTAGTAACTTAGTAATAGTGAGATATTAACGATCCTGGAATAAACTATGACGATTACTAAGTTACTGAAGCTTTTTAAGCCATTGTGTCCCATTTCTTTTCTACACCATCAAACATTGCCCATTGTCTTATAGGGTTTTCTGTTAATTGATTTTGCCAACGGTATGTTCTTTATAACCTTACCGTTGGCTGCTTATAAACTCTGGTGTTAAGTAATGTATACCTTGTTCAAATACATAAATAGCCTTGCAAAATAGAGAAATGGGCAGGGGTGTGGAGTGGGGCAAAATAACCAAAGGTACCTCATTTGTATAAATGATCAGGTCATCCTCAAATTATTAACTGCCAGGGACAATGAACTGAGCTGATGGCTAAATGATGAAGTCATTTGGAGGTGGGAATGTACCGCCCTCCCCCGTGAAATAGAAACAAATAAGGAAAAGAAAACAAAGAGACAAAAAGAAGGAGAGAGCAATAGATGGAAGGGGATGCAGGAGAGATACTCACTTAGTAACGCAGGGTTGCTGAACCTCCAGGCCTCATTGTAGGTTGTGTACTGAGGGTGGCTGTAAGGATTTCCTGAGAATTCACTCCCTAGAAAAGAGCAAAGGAGGGGTGACCCATTCATTAAGTATGTTGCAAACGGCGTTTCCGTGCTCTGCTCTGGTTCGCCAGAAGTGGCTTAGTCATGCTGGCCACATGACCCGAAAGCTGTACGCCGGCTCCCTCGGCCAATAAAGCGAGATGAGCTCCGCAACCCCAGAGTCGTCCGCAACTGGACCTAATGGTCAGGGGTCGCTTTGCCTTTACCTTGAAGGGGGGGGAGCAAAATTGTGACAATGCCTAGCAAGGGAGAGGAAGCATGAAGCCACACTCGTGAGTTGCATTTCCTTGTGCTTTCTCCATCTCCCCGCTTTCACTGTGATTTCGGCTTTGCCTGTGTGGACTAACGCAATGCAGGCGTTAAACATCTTCTATTTCTGACGTGCTGTTTTGGAGGATTTGGTCGGTCTGTCCTCTGGACAGGGGCGGAGGAAGACGCCCGGCTACCCGGGGCGGCAAACCCAGAAGCACTCGGGGGCGTGGTTTTGCTCCCAGCACGCGTGCTGGGAGCATCACACCGCCGGTGGGTGAGCCCCGGGCGGAGCAGCCTCGCTCCGCGGCTTGCCGGCAGCACGCAGCACTCTGTAGTGGTGCACCAGCGGCAGGAAAGCCCCGAGCAAGCCCGTCCAGGACTGGCCCACCAGCAGAGCGCCACTCCCAATGTGCAGGTACAGCGTATGCGGCACTGGCAGGAGAGCCCCGAGCAAGCCCGTCCAGGCATGCGCAGTCCATCCTGCTGGTGTTGCTGCTCCAGCGGCAACCCACTGAACAAGCGCTGGCTCCTGAGGCAAAGCAGCACGGAGGGGGAAGCCTCACGAGCCTGCGCTCGCTCGGCGGGTCGCTCAGTCGCCGCTGGAGCAGCAGCGCCCTCTGAGATGGACTACACAGTCCATCCTGCCAGCTCCTGGGGCTTCCCTGTCCTGATCGCGCGGGGCAGTGCCGACGGGCGGACCCCTGATGGACCGCGGGGTGGAGCGGCTTCGCTCCGCGGCTTGCTCGGGTCTGCCAGCGGGGCGGGGCTGGCCCAAGTGTCACCCCCCCTCCCCTGGAACCCAGGGCGGAGCGCCCCCCGCCCCCTTGCAACGCCTGTGCATTTATGCAAGCAGTTCCCACTAAAATTATGCATTTTGTATACAGTGGTACCTTGGGTTAAGAACTTAATTTGTTCCAGAGGTCCGTTCTTAACCTGAAACTGTTCTTAACCTGAGGTACCACTTTAGCTAATGGGGCCTCCCGCTGCTGCCGCGCTGCCGGAACACAATTTCTGTTCTCATCCTGAAGCAAAGTTCTTAACTATTTCTGGGTTAGTGGAGTCTGTAACCTGAAGCGTCTATAACCCAAGGTACCCTTGTATTGTGTTCACAAATGGGTTACAAACGTTTCGGGTTGCCGACTCCGCTAACCCAGAAGTAGCAGCTCGGGTTAAGAACTTACTTCAGGATGAGAACAGAAATCGTGAGGCAGTGGCAGCAGCAGCAGCAGGCCCCATTATCTAAAGTGGCACCTCCGGTTTACGTGCATTTTTTGCCCACTTTTCCTCCGGGGGTTGGATTACATGACCCTCAGGGTCCCGTCCAACTTTATGTTTCTGTGATTCTTATATACACTCTCTTCCAGTTGGATAATTACATCACAAAATTCGTAGAAGTGTGGATTTCGAAGGCTAGCTGTGTTTCGGCTTAGGCATCATTTCAGGAAGCGCAAATTGGGTGGCTTTGCAAACGAATGAAAATTGTGCTGAATTTCTTTCCCCCGCCCCTGTAAGGAAAGCAGGTGCAGGGACTTGGACAAGTCAGAGAGGAGTTTCTTCGCAAAGCCCTATCTATGTCTGTAAAAAGAAGTCTCGGCTGCTGCCCCTCTCCCATCTGTATTGTCACCCTAAACTGTTTACAGTGAATCTGAAGTGCAGGTTAAGTAGAGGAGAAAGAGCCTCTCTCTCTCTCTCTCTTCCTCTCTCTCCAGAGCAGTCAAGGGGATCCAGGGAGGGAGATGCAGCGAGTGTGAAAGGTGTTTATTGACGAGGAGTGAAAGGAAACGTGCTGCAGGATAATGAGCTTTTGAGCTCAACTGTGACCAAGAGGAACTGAGCTATCTCCTTCCCCGATCACTAATGAAACACATGTAATTTCCTCATCAGCACTGGATTCTGTTTAACTGCTCCCTTTACAGCAGACCCTGGCTGTGACCTGCTCTCTCTGATGGTCCAGAAGCTTTTCTGCCAAAGCCTAGGATGTTCTGTAAACGTTGCCAAAGAGTCAAAAGGCAAGGGGAGGCCATGCTTTTGAGGAATAACAAAGTCTGCGGAGCAAAGGGGTCCCTGGACATTACAGGCCTGCCCTGAGGAACAACCACCCCATATTGCCAGGAAGGGCTGTAATTCAAGTGGCAGAGCATCATCTCTTTTGCGTGCCAAAGATCCCTGCTTAAAAACTCAGCATCTCCAGTTAGGTAGGGGAGAGAAGTGTCTCTGAAATCCAGGAGACCTACTGCCAGACAGTGTAAAAAAATGATGAGCTAGATTGTTCAATAGTCTGATCCTCAGGGTCCCTTCCTACAATACTACGGGTCTATGAGACTCAGTCTAAAGCATCCTCCTCCTCCATTTTCAAGCAGCAGGGGATTTCCATTTCACTAGCCTCATAGAACTTTGCTGGTCGATGTGGTTCACCGGTGGTGTCCCCCATTCCTCAGGGTTGAACTGGGGAGCCAGGCTGTCCCCAGCTCCAGAAACTGAGGTTTAAGTAACATCTCTAGGACAGCGATAGCAACTGAGGATAAATGTCAGAAATAGAAATTTATCTCCTGGAGACAAGGAGTGCCATCTAGGTTCCAGTCATTCAGAAGGACTTTCCCTAAGTATCTCCTCAAAATTTAATATCCCTACTGTCTCGCCAGAGTGGTTCATGCACTAGTTATCTCCCGCTTGGACTACTGCAATGCGCTCTATGTGGGGCTACCTTTGAAGGTGACCCGGAAACTACAACTAATCCAGAATGCGGCAGCTAGACTGGTGACTTGGTGTGGCCGCCGAGACCATATAACACCGGTCCTGAAAGACCTACATTGGCTCCCAGTACGTTTCCGGGCACAGTTCAAAGTGTTGGTGCTGACCTTTAAAGCCCTAAATGACCTCAGTCCTGTATACCTGAAGAAGTGTCTCCACCCCCACCGTTCAGCCCGGACACTGAAGTTCAGCTCCGAGGGCCTTCTGGCGGCTCCCTCCCTGCGAGAAGTGAGATTACAGGGAACGAGGCAGAGGGCCTTCTCAGTAGTGGCGCCCACCCTCCTATCAGAGGACATCTGAAGGCAACCCTGTTTAGGGAAGTTTTTAATGTTTGATGTTTTCTCATGTTTTTAGTATTCTGTTGAGAGCCACCTAGAGTGGCTGGGGAAACCCAGCCAGATGGGTGGGGTATAAATAATAAATTATTATTATTATTTAAAAGGCTTCTCTTCTTCACATGTACCTTAAGAATTTCTTTCAGTAATAATAAATAATAATAATCAGCACCTAGACAAGTTGCCATCCAACCTGTTGTTGGTTTGCTGCTTTCCTGTGACTTAAATCCTCACTTAGTTCAAGCCAACACAAATGCTTAATGCAAAACACGTAGGTTTCGTATTCAGGACTGGCAACTCCTCAGTATTTCCAAGCTGTTTCAGTTTTGATCCATGTACATTCCCGCAAGATGCTCTCCTGCCAGCAATAATGCCAGGATGGGTCTGTGTTTCGTTGCATGCTCCCCACTTCCCTAAACAGTGGGATGTTCCAGGGCATCACTCTGCAGATGTGGTTTCCTTTGGGTGAGAGAGCTGCTGCTCATCGGAGTGCTTGCTGCTATTTCCCTCCACTGTTTATATATATGGAAAAAACAGTGGAAGGAAACAGCAGTAAGCACTCCGATGAGCAGCAGATCTACTACCCAATACCAGATCCCCAGAGAAAGCCCTGAACCTTCAAAGTTCCTTCAGCCAACAGTCATCAGGTATATTCTTACCCCAGTCTCCTCCCTTTAGTTTGCGGGGTGGAGAGGAGGCCATTATCCTGTTCAAGCACACTGAGATTGCCATCTACCCAGGGGCGTCGCTGGGGAGGGGCGGTGGGGGCGGGACGCCCCCAGTGACAGGGTGAGCAGCGGCGGGTGGGGGTGTCAAGCGGCGGCCCCTCCCGCCACTCCCACGCGCCGCCGCTCCCTCCGTCACCCCCGGAGCAGCAGCACATGGATGGGGTGCTTCTGCCGCTTTTTTTCGGCGGGGGGGGCGACCCGCGAGGGGGGTTGTCACCCCCTCCTCGCTGGTCACCCCCCCCCCGCGCGCCGAAAAAACCGCGGGAGGGCGGGCGGGGAAAGCCTGGAAAGGAAGCAGAGCAGGCGCGTTTAAGCGCCGCTCTGCTTCTTTTTCCGCTTTCCGCCGCTTTTTTTCGGCGGGAGGGGGGGCGACCAGCGAGGTGGGGGTCACCCGTCACCCCCTCCTCGCTGGTCACCACCCCCCCCCGCCGAAAAAAACCGCGGGGGGGGGGCGGGGAAAGCCTGGAAAGGAAGCAGAGCAGGCGCGTTTAAGCGCCGCTCTGCTTCTTTTTCCGCTTTCCACCGCTTTTTTTCGGCGGGGGGGGCGACCAGCGAGGTGGGGGTCACCCTTGTCACCCCCTCCTCGCTGGTCACCACCCCCCCCCGCCGAAAAAAACCGCGGGGGGGGGGGCGGGGAAAGCCTGGAAAGGAAGCAGAGCAGGCGCGTTTAAGCGCCGCTCTGCTTCTTTTTCCGCTTTCCGCCGCTTTTTTTCGGCGGGGGGGGGCGACCAGCGAGGTGGGGGTCACCCTTGTCACCCCCTCCTCGCTGGTCACCACCCCCCCCGCCGAAAAAACCGCGGGGGGGGCGGGGAAAGCCTGGAAAGGAAGCAGAGCAGGCGCGTTTAAGCGCCGCTCTGCTTCTTTTTCCGCTTTCCGCCGCTTTTTTCGGCGGGAGGGGGCGACCAGCGAGGTGGGGGTCACCCGTCACCCCCTCCTCGCTGGTCACCACCCCCCCCGCCGAAAAAAAGCCTCGGAAAGGGGGAAATCCCCCCTTTCTGTATACACGTGCGTCGTGACGTCATGATGACGTCACGGCGCGCGTCGTGCCCCTCCCCCAGGGGGTGCCTCTGCGCTGCCGCCGCCCCCAGCAGCGCAGAGGCTAGCGACGCCACTGCATCTACCTACCAAACATTAGCTCCCATCAGCCAACTGTTCTGAGCTATTAGTAGCAATCTAGCTTGGCCAGCAACGCAATAGTGTTTGGAAGTGTGTGCACACACAGCTATACGTCTAACTGGCACACATATTAATCCTTTCCATGTTGCAGTTTAGTTCCCTGTGAATGCAAAAAGGGGGGCTGGCTTTTTAAAAAATAAGTTCATGAACTCTGATTTGCTGAAAGGAGATGCAAGGTATGTTGATTATTTGCGATAAAATGTGCAAGCTCTCTGTATGCCTTAGGCTCACGTTGAGACCCATCAGGTGATTAGATTAAAAGTAGTTCTCATACAGAATTACTGTTGGTGCAGAATGCAATGGCCAGGTTGCTGACTGGGTCTAGACTGTCTGGGCACATGAAACCAATGCTGGCCTGACTACAGTGGCTACTAATTAGTTCCTGGCCCAATTCAAGTGCTGGTTTTGACCTATAAGGCTGATGCAGCCCAGGACCCCAATACGTCAAGGACCGCCACTCCTGAAAACAACAAGTCAAAATCACTAAGAGACAGATCTAACTTGGCTGCCCACCAGAATATAATTGATAGGGCCAAGCAAGACCTCTCTTAGAAGGCTGTTCCAAATTTTGGACACCATCACTGAAAAGGCCCAAACTCTTGTGCCCATCTGCTATACATCCAAGAGCAGAAAGAGAAGTGTCTTAGTGTAGCAGACTCATTCAGGGCAGGATGCGGTTCCTGAGATATTCTGGTCTCGGGCCATTTAGAGGCCAAAAATGTCGAATAGAGCCTGAATAGGTTGGAGAACCCTGATGTTGGGAAAGATGGAGGGCACAAGGAGAAGGGGATGACAGAGGATGAGATGGTTGGACAGTGTTCTCAAAGCTACTAACATGACTTTGGCCAAACTGCGGGAGGCAGTGAAGGATAGGCGTGCCTGACGTGCTCTGGTCCATGGGGTCACGAAGAGTCGGACACGACTGAACAACAACAACAACCGGTTGGAGAAATTATGATTTGACTTACAGTGGTACCTCGGGTTACATACGCTTCATGTTATATACGCTTCAGGTTACATACTCCACTAACCCAGAAATAACACTTCAGGTTAAGAACTTTGCTTCAGGATAAGAACAGAAATTGTGCTCTGGTGGTGCAGTGGCAGCGGGTGGTCCCATTAGCTAAAGTGGTGCTTCATGTTAAGAACAGTTTCAGGTTAAGAACGGACCTCCGGAATGAATTAAGTACGTAACCAGAGGTGCCACTGTACTGGCTTCACTCAGAACATTTTCAGCAGCTGCCATGTCTTCTACCAATCGAATTTCCCCAACTGTTTTCAGTATCATCCAAGAAAACGACCACACCCTCAAGCACCTTGCCCAAATGTGACAAATTTGAAAATAAAAGCAGGCTGTTCTTCTGTCTAATCAAAACTGGAACAGTCACAAATGTGTCAAGCAAGAAGAACTTACCAGGCACCATTCCTGCAAGAGTTGAGGTTGGGTAGCTGCCCTGTCCGGTGGGTGGAACATGGGGTGGGTAGCCAGGCAGGGTTGTGCTTGCCATGTCACGACCTAGCAAGGAGAAAAAAAGGAGGGAGAGCCAATTTCAGTACAGTAACTCAGGGTGTGAACTGCAAGGAAGGAAGCTCCTAGTTCACAGATTGCACCTCAGCTGCGAGCTCACTAGGTGGCATTTGGGTGTAGCAGGTTGTTTGGCAGATAAACATTCCTCTTAAATCTACAAAGGCATCTGTACCTTCCTTAACAGAAGTTAAAACGGTGCCTGTTGTGTTCAAAACAAACAAAACCCTATGCACTTTTATTCAGTGATGCAGCTAGAATTGTATGCCTGCTAACCCAGAAGTAAATCTGATTCAGTTCAACAGGGACAGGAGCAGAATTGGGCAACCATGCAGCCCTATCCTATGCAAGTAAGTTGCACTGAACTCAAAGTGATTTTGTGCCAGGTAAAGGTACCTAGTATTGCAACCTAAGTCTCAATTCCACAGCTTTACGCAAGGATAAATGGGTATGTATGGGTTGTAATATACTTTGCGAAGCTAACAAGTCTTTGATTATATAGGTTAGCTCAGTCGGTAGAGCATGAGACTCTTAATCTCAGGGTCATGGGTTTGAGCCCCATGTTGGGCAAAAGATTATTGCATTGCAGGGGGTTGGACAAGATGACCGTTGTGCCCCCTCTCCAACCCTACAGTTCTACAATTCTAGGATATGCAGCCCAATCCTGGGAATTCAGCCCCATATAATCCAGCTTCCTTTATTTGCAGGTTTGCTTTCGTATGATTGCACCCATAACAACACAAACTCTAATAAATATGTAACAAATAACGATAACAGCAAGTGTTCTTGACAGAGCTGGGTGAGCTTTCAAAAGATTAATTTGGAAACTATCAGGAATAAGACTCTTTGAGGACTGAAGCGTTTTTATCTGCCCCTGTACAAACTAAAATAAATAATAAATGTTTAAATTATGTTGGGTGAGACTTTTCTCCTGAAGATGAAATATCCATTCATTTGTTTTTTCTCACTGGCACACAAGGCCCATCTTCAGAAACAGCTGCGGGGGGAAGCTTTTGTTTATTTCCAGAAGGAATTGTCCCATTAGGAGCAGAATTAAGTCCAGAATTAAGTATTGCTGCTGCTCCCTTGCTGGCTTTACTGCAATACCACTATACACATGTTGTGTCTACTCTGGGCAGGAGGAAGCCTTTCCAACTGCATGTTTTCAGAGCATACAGCAGGGATTCTGGGTGAAAGAAATAGTAATAGACCGCCTGAACTTTTTATGGGAAACATTCAGTAGAGACCAGCTCTTTCCTCTAACCAAAGCTCTGGCATGACTTTCTTTCAGTGGTACATCTTCAAGGATAAGAGAACCCACAAATCACAGCCTTCATTTAAAAAGATCATCTCAAAGATAAGACTAAAGAGATGCTAAAAGGACACAAAACAAAGAACTGAGTTAAAACTAGTGTGACTTAATCATAGGGTACAGGGGGCCTTTAAAAAGCTCTGATAAATATCTGCTCTCTTTTTTTTAAGCAAAAGGGACCCTTGGTGAGGGTGGTTTTTCCTTTTTTTGAAATCCATTATTTCCACCCTAACCTTTTAGCACACAGTCTTCAACCTTTCTTTGTCGCATGCTTTCCAAACACTTTTGTTATCTTGTTCACTTCAGTATCCAGTTTGTGCCTTGCTTTATTAAACAAACAAATAAAAAAATTGAAGGGATGTCTCCAGTAACACACCCCAGACCCTCCAAATGTCCCTATTTTCCAAGGACAGTCCAGAATTTACAGAAGCCATCCCAGTTTCTGATTTGATCCCAGAATGTCCCACCTTTCCGTAAAGGTAAAGGGACCCCTGACGGTTAGGTCCAGTCGCAGACGACTCTGGGATTGCGGCACTCGTCTCACTTGAGTGGCCGAGGGAGCCGGCGTACAGCTTCCGGGTCATGCGGCCAGCATGACTAAGCCGCCTCTGGCGAACCACAGCAGCACACGGAAATGCCGTTTATCTTCCCGCCGGAGCGGTACCTATTTATCTACTTGCACTTTGTGCTTTTGAACTGCTAGGTTGGCAGGAGCAATGGGAGCTCACCCCGTCACGGGGATTCGAACCGCCGACCTTCTGATCGGCAAGCCCTAGGCTCTGTGGTTGAACCCACCCGCGTCCCTCACCTTTCCTTAGGCTGTCCCTATTTTCATTGGACAAATGTCGGAGGGCATGGAGTTATGTGACCCCCGAACCAAGGAGATAGGTAACTATACATCTTTTTAGAAGATATCTGAAGGCAGCACTGCATACAGAAGTTTTTAGTGTTTAATATTTTATTATGTTTTTATATATGCTGGAAGCTGCCCAGAGTGGCTGGGGCAACCCAGTCATATAGGCGGGGTATTATTATTATTATTATTATTATTATTATTATTATTATGGAATAGGACGTCCCTATTTTTATCAGAGAAATGTTGGAGGGTATGGTACCCCAGTTGCACTGGGCAGAGGTTTGAGTTCAGGTGGAAAAGGGTAAGGAGCAATCCAGAGCAGGAAGCAACTTGCGTTGAACTTCCAAAAACACGTGCTTAGGTTTGGGCTCCCTTTGCTCAGTTTTAGACAGGGCTGCATTTGGACCATACCATGCTGGCTGAAAGGCAAGACGGCGACTTTGGGGAGGGGGGAGGGAGACCACTGGGAAATGGCAGCAATATGAGTGTGAAAGAGAAATGCCTTGTGCTGTGTACAAAGGCTAACCTTGTTTGCACAGCCCTCGGGCACACCAGTTTCCACAGCTCCTTCCTTCCTTGCTTCATTTCTTTTTTTTTTAAAGCATTGAGTCATAGTCCCCCCCCCCCCTTCTCTAATCCCTTCTAAACCACAGCATTTTTCAGGTGCTCTGTGTAAGTGAAACTATAATCTCTGGTAAAACAGACTGCTTAAACTGCTGTAGCATTAGGCCAATCGAGTCCAGAGACCCTGGATTTCCCATCTGCCCAGCCACCAGCGAGAGGATTTCAATCTGAAAGGCTGGCTAAAGCCCCAGCAATGGGAAAGAGCAGGGCCAAGTCTTACCTTGCAAAGCTGCGGAGGGTTAAGAGACCAAAAGCTATTTGTCCTAGCATTCTGAAGCTATTCAAGACTGATCTTCCTTGTCAGGTTTTCAGGAAAAGATCAACCCATCCCATCCTCCCCCCCCCTTCTAGTATTTATCAAGGTTTGGAAGGCAAGATATTTCACACCTCTCAAAGGCTTAAAGAGTGAAGGAACCTGGAAGAGGAGTAGGGAGCAATGACAAACTCGGGGTGGGAGAAGAGAGTATCGCTGGCTCTCGAAATCAGCACATTTCTGTTTGATCGGGCAAATGTTGGAGGATTTGTCCTTTCTCGGCACTCGACTAGCACTCGACCACTGAAAATGCCAGGTGGGCCATTAAAATGCCAACATTTTGCTGGAATATGCATCGGTCATCCCAGGGAAATCTTGGTTTCTCTGAAATTTCCCAAGAAATTTCTAGCCTTCTTGCCAACAGGGATTTAAACGTTAAGAAGATGGGGGAGGAGTAAGACGGAAATATGCTCCCATTTCCTAGTACTTTAGCCATTGAGATTTCTGCCAATACCATCATGGTGTCACACCACACTTGGAATGCTGTGTATGATTCTGGCTAAAAAGGTAAAGGGACCCCTGACCATTAGGTCCAGTCGTGTACGACTCTGGGGTTGCTGCGCTCATCTCGCGTTACTGTCCGAGGGAGCCGGCGTACAGCTTCCGGGTCATGTGGCCAGCATGACTAAGCCGCTTCTGGCGAACCAGAGCAACGCACGGAAACGCCGTTTACCTTCCCGCCAAAGCGGTACCTATTTATCTACTTGCACTTTGATGTGCTTTCGAACTGCTAGGTGGGCAGGAGCAGGGACCGAGCAATGGGAGCTCATCCCGTCACGGAGATTCGAACTGCCAACCTTCTGTTCAGAAAGCCCTAGGCTCTGTGGTTTAACCTACCTCACCTCAAAAAGGACGTTGTGGTGCTGGAAAAGTTCAAGAAAAGGGCAGCCAGAACGAACAAGGAGATGGAGCAACTCCTCTGTGAAGGAAAGTTTAGTTTCCCTCAAAAAGCCCTTCAGTGCTTTGCCCAAACATCAAAAATTGCCTCAAATTTCAGGCTAGGTGGAAGTTGGGAGCAGCTTACAATTTTGCCTTTTAAGTTCATTTTAGGAGACTTCAGTGGAAAACTCCAGGATATGCTTTCTGCATGATATAGAGGCCCTTTGGGAAATATTCTGGAGCCAAATGGGAGTGAAACTGCTCTGGCACAACAACTGCTTCCCTCTTGTTGTATCAGCTGAGTTACAGCCTCCTTTTATTCCAGTCTTCTGTTTCTTTGTCAGGTAGATGGTAAGGATGCATGAAGAGTCAAGCATCATGCAAGTGGGAGCTATTCTGAAATTCTTTCACAAAAAGGGTGGCCTGGGGGTACCCCCTTGCTTTTAAAATACTACAACCTGAAGCGATTGCTCACTTATTTTATGGTACAGAGATAGGGGGTGACAATGGAAGATGTAGTAGAGAACTGGAAATAAAGGAGAATACTGGTACATCTTTGCAGAGGTTGTTAGGACTTCCTCTGCTGCCTTTCGATCAGGCCATGGTAGGCTGGCCCTTGATCAAAGGTAGGGTGAAAATTTTGTTAGAGAAATAATAAAATTTCAGATGGGTGGCCAGTAAAACACTTGTGCTTTTCTTCGAGTAGTTTGGGAAATTGAGGTGTCATTATTCACAACCTATTACAAGTATATAATTTGCCAAATATTTTGGGACTGTCTAAAAATAAAAATAAAATGAGCTATGGAATAGGTTTCATGGTTAACCGGGAGATGACATGAGACCCTTTCAGCAACCTGAAGTTTCTTGGTGCCTTAAAAACAAAAACAGACCATCAAACTAGGTCTACAAACTAGGCCTTCTGCCATGCTGGATAAGACAGATATAAACAGGTCCTTGTTTCCCATTAAGATCCCTATATCCTTTTCACAGGTACTGCTCATAAGCCCCAGGTGTCTCCCATCTTAAATTTGTGCATCTGGTTCTTCCTGCCTAAGGTGCAGAACCTTACATTTTATTGAAATTCAGTTTGTTAGTTTGGGCCCAGTTCTCCAATCTGTTAAGGTCATTTTGAATTCTGATCCTGTCTTCTGCAACATTATCTACCCGCCCGCCCCCCCCCAGTCGTCTGCAAATTTGACGAGCATCCCCTCAATTCCTTCATCCATGTTGTTTATAAAGACGTTGAACAACAACAGGCCCAGGACAGAACCCTGCAACACCCCACTTGTCACTTTTTTCCAGGATGCTGAGGAACAATGAATGAGTTTGGTCAGTCAACTAACAACAAATCCACCTAACAGTTACTTCATCCAGCCCACATTTTACCAGCTTTTACACAAGAATAACATGGGGGTCTTTGTCAAAAGCCTTACTGAAATCAAGATGCACTATATATCCACAGCATTCCCCTGATCCACCAAGCTTGTAACTCCATCAAAAAAACAAATGAGATTCACCAATGGCAAATATAATAAAGTTTTGGTTCATGGTGGCAGAGCTGCTTGAGGAATACTGCCAATTCCAGTATGAACTAACTTGATCCACACACCCCAGAGTAACATACCGGTAAGCTTGTGATGCTGTTCTGTCTCAAAAAATGTAGCAAAATGCATATAAAAATTCATATTTAAGTATTGGTTTCACCTTTTCTTCCTTCCTTTTTGTTCTTGATATTCATTCTATTGCCATTGTGCCAGTTCTCTGTGCAGCATGGCAAAAGTCCCACCCTCTGCATCCCCTTGACCAAAACTATTGTCCATGTTCTGGTCGTCAACCACCTTTGAAACTACAATCTTCTCCTCTTTGGGTTGCCATCATCACAGCTCAATCCCAGCACCTCTTTGCAAAACACTGCGGTCAAAACCATTCACTGCTCTTGTCACTCAAACCATATATTCAAACGCCGTGCTAGATTCTGGTTCCTTTCCGCACACAGCACAAACCCTTACCTTTTTAAAATTAGAGTAGCCAGTGTGCTGCTTTCCCCTTTAAAATGCATGCAAGCTACAACCAGAAAAGGATTAGGCCCATTTTGCTGACAAGTGGCCTTTTTTAAAATTTACAGTTGTTTGTCCTTTCCATGGAATGGTGTACAAAAGGGGTTGGGAAACTTACCGGGCCTCAGGCCGGTTCCTCCAGCGCCGATCGTGCGGCGGGGCGGAGGAGCGCGTGCCCATATGTGTGTGCACACACTATTTCCGGCACACTTCCGGGTCAGCGGAGCACTCAGAAATAGCTTGTGCACATGTGCACGGCCTACGCCAACCCGGAAGTGCACCGGAAATTACACTTGCACATGTGCAAACGCTGTTTCTGCTGCACTTCTGGGTCGGCGGAGCACCAGAAGTAGCTTGTGCGCATGTGCTGTGCACCGGAAATGACGCTTGCACATGCGCACAAGCTACTTCCGGTGCTCTGCCGACCCGGAAGTGGGCAGCTGCATTGGTAAGAGTGGGCGGGGGGGGGGGGGCGAGGGCCAGATAATTAAGTCCCGCAAGCTGTATCTGGCCCACGGCCCGTAGTTTGGGGACGTCTGGTGTACAAGCACACTAGCCTGTATTTCTGTGCTGTATTCAAGCACAAAACCTAGCAGATTGGTGGATCTCTCAAATCCACATAAGGAGTATACAGTGGAACCTCGGGTTGCGGACGTAATCTGTGATGGAGACACGTCCGCAACCTGCAGCGTTAGTAACCTACAGCGTGATGCGATTTGGTGCTTCTGCTTATGCGCGAGCGGCGAAACCCAGAAGTAACCCTTTCCGGTACTTCCGGGTTTCCCATGGTCCGCAACCTGAAAACACGTAACCCGAAGCGTTTGTAACCCGAGGTACCACTGTACACATTTTTCTTATGTGCACAAGGAATTCAACATATGGTGGATCACGTAGTAGGGAAGAGAAAGAAGTTGAGCCATGCTTTACTAAGCTGCCAGGAGGCTGGCAGCATCTTCCCCAATACCCACCCCTTCAAGAAACCTTGAATGATTCCACTTCATTTTAAAAAAAAATTAAGCTCTTGGCCTTGGTAGGTCTGGATATCACACACTCTCTCTTGCCTTGTCATTCCCCCCCAGAAAACTTTGCCCACCCCTATCATAAACACACCATGAATCATTCATCTTTAACAGATTATGCAAATTGGGGGGACATAAAATCAATAATAATCAATAACTGCAGCCACTTAATTGCCAGCAAAGACATTTTTAAGAATGAGCATTATCTGCAGCCTTTTCTTGGGTAATGGCGCCATTAATCCAAACGTTGGATCCTGGCCTAAATGTAGCAGCATCCCTCCTCCACCGTTCCCCTCCCTGTCCTTCCCCACACCTCTTGAGTGTGCATTCTTAATTTCCAGCCTTTGCATTTCCTCTCATTACTGCTGGCACGCAACTCCCGAATGTTAATGGTTCTTGCTTTTTTTGTTACTCTGTGCCTGATTGAAAAGTCGCATACAGATTGAGATGTTAGTGTTAAACTGCCACCTGGGAACATCAAGCTGGGTCTGAAATGAACTTTTCTCCCTCGTAGAACCAGATGGATCAGCCAGGAGTGTTCCCGAGTGGGTCTGAGACTGTTCCAGGGCAGTGGAGTTGGGGGGGGGGGAGAGGAGGAAGAGAAACACTTCTACTCCAGCTTAGGGGATTCTTTGGCAAGAAACTACATCCTTTGCTTTGCTGAATCCCATTGGCTCACGCCCTGTATTCCAAACCATGGCTGCTCCTCAATATCCTTGAAAGTGCTCCGTCTATCATTCTATCTATGAATCAACACAGCTTCCGTGACACGTATTAATAAAACGGGATGGGAAGAGGGCATGCAAGTACAGTGGTGCCTCGCAAGATGAAATTAATTTGTTCCGCGAGTCGTTTTGTATTGCGAAAAATTCGTCTTGCGAAGCACGGTTTCCCCATAGGAATGCATTGAAATTTTCGTCTTGCGAAGCACGACCATAGAAAAATTCGTCTTGCGAGTCACCTAAAAAATTGCAAAACCCTTTCGTCTAGCGAGTTTTTCGTTGTGCGAGGTACCACTGTACTGTATTTTTCCGTGTATAACATGACCCCGTGTATAAGACAACCCCTATTTTGGGGGACCCCAAATTAAGGAAATGGGGTAGGGGATTGCCAAGAGTTGTTGAGCTTTTTTTGGGGGGGGGGTGTTGCCCACAATCGCTCACCCGCCTGACCGCCGCTGCCAATCACACGCCTCGCTGAAGCCACCAATCGTCTGCCAGCAGCTGCCATTCGCCCACCCAATTGCTGCAGCAGCAGCCAATCGCCAGTAGGCCTTGCCGCAGCCACCAATCACCCGCCCAATTGCCGCAGCAGCAGCCAATCATCAGCAGGCCTTGCCGCAGCCAACACTCATCCACCCAATCGCCGCTGACAATTTCCTGCTCGCGGCTGCCACCAGTTACCCGTCCCGTCCCCCTCTGCACTATCCGTGTATAAGACGACCCCCAATCTCAAACATTTTTTAATAATAAAAAAATTGTCTTATACACGGAAAAATACGGTAACTCCTGTGACTGGAATGTTACATGGGGAGGATTTGCATATGTAGCTAGCCAGTGCTTTTTTTCTATATAAAGTGTTTAGTGGTACTCTTATTTCCCTACTCATATTGAAAGACTGCCCCTCAATGAGGCCAAACTTAGATTCACAAAATGTTTAGGGGTATGCGTCCCCCTGCGCCCCCCAGGAAAAAAGCACTGTAGCTAGCTTATGATAAAATACGAGTCCACCACATATGGAAGAAGGTTCCTTCCTTCTCTTTATACTTCCAACATTTGTTATCTGATGTATGATACATTTTGGCAAGTTTTACCAGAGTTAAATACCATCTATACATCATTTTCATCATATTTTCTCTCAAAACAGTGCATGCAGTAAATTTTAAACCTTTCTTCCACAACCTTTCCCAATCTTTCATTATTATATTGTGCCCCAAGTCTTTGGCCCAGTCAATCATAACTGATTTCACTTGTTCATCTTTCGTATGCCACTGCAACAATGAATTGTACATTCTTTGATTTGTGGGATCTTTCCTACATTGATAATCCAAAGCATGTGTAATAATAATAATAATAATAATAATAATAATAATTTTATTTGTACCCAGCCCATCTGACTGGGTTACCCCAGCCACTCTGGGTGGGCTCCAATGTATATTTAAAATATGATAAAACATTACACATTGAAAAGCTTCCCTATACAGAGCTGCCTTCAGATATCTTCTAAAGGTTATATAGTTACTCATCTCCTTGACATCTGAAGGGAGGGTGTTCCACAGGGTAGGTGCTACTACAGAGAAGGCCCTTTGCCTGGTTCCCTGTAGCTTCACTTCTTACAATGAGGGAATCACCAGAAGGTCATTGGTGCTGGATCTCAGTGTCTGGGTTGAACGACGGGGGTGGAGATGCTCCTTCAGGTAAATTGGGCCCATACTCTCCTAGATCTACAGAAATCTAGATCTCTGTCATGACCGTGGAGTCAGGCTCCTCTTCTCTGGGGACTTAGGCTAGGGATTCAGAGTGGGAGAAGGAATCACCTTAAGTCCCGATACACATACTGCAACAGAAGCAAATGGAAGTCCATTGAACCAGAACCTCTCTGGCCCGAGGAGGTTCAGTTGCCCATCTCTGTCTTAAGGATTCCAGCTCAGATGCTCTAACAAAACCATAGCTTCCCCTTTTCTGTCACAATCAATGGCTGCCAAAGCAGGTTGGGGTGTTTAAATGAAGAGGCTTCCATTACAGAAGGCAGAGCTAAATACTTAGAAAGAGTTACAATTCCTATTTAAGCCTCTCTCTCAGGGCAACTACTGCTGAAACAATATCTGAGCTCTGCTCTGGTCTGAGCCCTGGAAGGTGCTGTCCAGGGTACCATTGAAGCCTTGCCTCCCTACTGCTGAGGCTATTGCTATCTCATCTAGACTAGGAATACAGTATGCTCTCCATTAATCCTGCTCTAGGGGCTTCTGTGAGTCCTCCTGAGGGAGAAGCCAGATGGATGCTGCTTTTCTGAAGCAGCCAGGGAGACATCTGATGAGACAGCACTGGAGTCATGTGGCCTAATCAATGTTGCTGAGAGGTGTCCTTCCTTCCAGTCAATTTCTTTAGCACTTCCAAAGGCAAAACAGCGGCTGTGCTTTTCCAGCAGCTTCAATGCACAAAATATGGACTACTCAGGATCACAATACCGTACCTCAAGGACTGCCTCTTTCCATATGAACCTACCCGGACCCTGAGATCATCTTCTGAGGCCCTCCTTCGTGTGCCTCCTCCTCGAGGTGGCAACACGAGAACGGGGCCTTCTCTGCAGTGACTCCCCATCTGTGGAATGCTCTCCCTAGGGAAGTTTGCCTGGCGCCTTCATTATACACCTTTAGGCGTCAGGCAAAAACGTTCCTTTTTAACCAGGCCTTTGGTTGACCCGATTTACATCCTATGCCCTTTTAAAATGTGTTTCTTTTGGCGGGGGGGGGGTGTGGCGGCGGTGGCGCTATTGGGTTGTTGTTTTTATTTTTATTAGGCATTTTGTGGTTTTATATCTTGATTTTATTCTGTGAACTGCCCTGAGGGGGGACCCCCCCCCCCAGGTATAGGGTGGAATATAAATTATATAAATACTATAGCCATGTCCATGCATTGGCCATTTAGTATTATATCATCACATTCCTGGCTTGTGTTTAGGTAAATATTCAATCGAACCAGGAAAAATATTGACAAGAATTCTTTTCTGTTTCGGCAGCATTTCCGTGAGCCTTGCCTAGGTCTCTTTATTGTGCCTTGCCAGGAGCCGAGAACTCTTCAGCGGCACAGGATGAGTACCCAACAGAAGTGAGCTTGAAAGAAGCCGTGTGGCCTGTCACCATGTCCACTCAGCCAGACTGGCTCTCCTGACAGTAATAACATGGGCTTTTTGCATCTGAACACACACAAAAAAGAAATTGCTGTGTTTCCTTTCCCTTTTCATTCTCCTCAAACAGCTATTCATCTCTTAACACCAGGTACAATTCGTAAAGGCAGAGGTTTCAGCTACAAGGAAAAGAAACAAACGAAAGCAAATCTTATCAGCTATTTTGAGGTGTTTCTAAGGAAAAAACTTTCAAAACTAAGCCTTTTCTGTTATTATGAGGGCAAATGCGATCTGAGCCTAGTTGCAAATCCCAGAGATGGGTGCCCTGCCTTTAAACATGGCTGAATTAATTTGTTGTTTAGATGGAATGTCCCTCCACACACCCCACCCCAATTGTTTACTATCCTAAAAAGGATCCTCTGATTTATTGGGTGGTTTTTAAAAACAAACACCATCTTAAACACCTTTTTTCTCACATAGGTGAGAATGCCTCTTCCAAGGCTGCGTCTTGTAGATCATGTGCATACACAAGCTTCTAAAAGCAAAGAACGCTTCTTGCTTCGGAATTTTTTTGTTTTTACCCATGTAGAAACAAGTGCAAAATTAATGCAAATGTTAATAAAGTCATACGGTTAATTAACTAAGCTATCTTTAATTGGGTGGCACGGATTCCTTTATATTCTCAGAGGCTCAGCACAGCAGAGGAGTCTGTTCTCCGTTCCCTCCCACTTTTCACCTACCTTCTCCCCTGGCTGCTACAGCAAGTAGGGTCCCTGGTGTTCCAAGCAGCTAGCTGGGGGAAAGAACTGGATGGGAAATGGGCAAGAGAAATCTCTCATTGCATGCAGGAATGTAAAGGTATGGCATCAATCTCTGGACTGCAGCCTGGCCACCCTGATCTGTATCATTAGAGTCTTCTCCCTGGTACTTTTAACACCATGCTTATAGGGTCTCTATAAAACCAGAGGCTTCTTGGGAGAACATTGGAAATGCTTCTGAATCAGGACACATTATTATTATTATTATTATTATTATTATTATTATTATTATTATTATTATTATTATTATTATTACATTCGTCCTGATAACCATGAGGCCTAAAAGCACCGCTCTTCGGGGGGGGGGGAAGCAAAATTGAGCTTCTTGCGGTTCTGAATAAATTGTTTCTACGAGAATAGCCATGTTCTGAGTTCTGCGTCCAGATCAAACATTGGGATTTTAACCGTAAAATGCTCATGATGCGCGCAGGCTGATTTTCGTTTTGAAATATTATTGACTGAATCTTTCAGTAAATTTCAGTGTCTAGATGCTTAAGAAGCAAGACCTTAACACAGAATAACAGGTGTCAAACCGCTTATTATTATTTTTGGGGGGGAACCCAAACAAATTAATCTTTCAAATAAAAAGTTCTTTCTTTTCATAACAACTGTGCGTGAGGGTAAAGGGGAAGCTGCTGGAACAAAAAAATCGTCCAAACCAGCATAGGACGTGACCATACGGGCGCAACCCCTCAAGGTCTATATTGCTTTTTTCAGTGACCTGTCCATTCGTTCTGCAGCCTGAGGTCTCAGCAGCTATTTCTCAGAAGGCAAATGGTTTGTTATCCCACTTTATCAGCCCTTGCCGGTCCCTCCTCTCCCACATCATGTGCCTTAGTTTACAAGAACATCAATGTCTTCAGCTACTTCACAGATTCCGGTGAAATCGCATTACCAGATCTGACCAATTCCCCCACCAATGAGGCAAATGTTGCCATGAGTGTTCACATGCACCCCATCCTTACAGCTTGCAAAGGGGTTCAACTATAGGCTAGCCTCTGAGTAAAACAAAAGCAACAATCTTTAATCCTTGGAGTCTTTTCAAGCACTAGACCCGCTCCTTGCAAGTGTTTCCACACTGGACAATCCTCAACTATGTGGGGACCAGCCCAATCAACCCCATATTACAGTGGTACCTTGGTTTACGAACTTAATCCGTTCCAGAAGTCCATTCTTAAACCAAAGCATTTTTAAACCAAGGCGTGCTTTCCCATAGCAGCAGGGGACTCAATTTACAAATGGAACACATTGAAACGAAACATGTTCTGCTTCCAAGGCAATGTTCACAAACCAAAACACCTACTTCCGGGTTTGCAGCGTTCTTACTCCAAGTTGTTCATAAACTAAGCTGTTCTTAAACCAAGGTACTATTAACACTTGTAGAAGCTTACCATAGATATAAATGCCAGGGCTACCCCAAGCCTGCCTAATGATGGCCTCCCAGGGAGCGGTTGGGCTGTGGACTAAACCACTGAGCCTCTTGGGCTTGCTGATCAGAAGGTTGGCAGTTCGAATCCACAAGACTGAGGTGAGCTCCCATTGCTCTGTCCCAGCTTCTGCCAACCTAGCAGTTCAAAAGCACACCAGCGCAAGTAGATAAATAGGTACTGCTGTGGTGGGAAGGTAAACGGCGTTTTCATGCGCTCTGGTTTCTGTCACAGTGTTCCGTTGTGCCAGAAGTAGTTTAGTCATGCTGGCCACATGACCTGGAAAAGCTGTCTGTGGACAAATGCCGGCTCCCTCAGCCAGAAAGCAAGATGAGTGCTGCAACACCATAGTCGCCTTTGACTGGACTTAACCGTCCAGGGGCCTTTTACCTTTAAACCTTTACTTCCGTATTACAGCCAATTTAGTTACTGTGGAGATTCTCGTAAGAGCTCTAAACAAAGCAGCTGAGGAAAACCTGGGATAGTTACATGCAGGTTACGAGAGAAAGAGTTAAATCTTTCCATATTGGAATGCCTCCCCTCATTTTAAAGTAACTTTAACAGAATACTGCACAGCTCTAGGTCTATTCACTCATTCGGCTATGTGCAAATGAATACATGGAGCAAGTTAAGAGAGATTGTGCTCTTTGACCCCTGCCCCCTGACCTATACACATTCACCTGAATGTGTGAACAGAGTCTATGCACCAACAAACTATGTGCCTAGTCTCAGGCTGTGGATTGGGGAGCCGGCAAAACACTAAGAGAAATGGTGCTGTAGCCATACTACTCACACATATTGTTTCCATTTGTTGTGTACAAACAGTCCACACATCCATCCATGTACAAATGAATGAGTGGACAACAATATCTCTATGTTACATCATAATCAATGTTATATTTTCACTCTACTTTTCAGACAAGGGTTAAAAATTCTCATCCTGCTTCCCAGAGGCACCTGGTTGGTCACTGTGGAAAAACAGGATGCTGAACTCAAAAGGCCTTTTTTTTTTTTTTATAAGAATTTATTGGCATTTTTCTATAACAACATATACCCACACCCACACCTACAATTAAACAAATGCAAAACACATAGAACAAATACAAACAGTGTCAAGTTTTCTTATTGCATCTTTCTAGGAAAAAAAAAAAAATTCTATTTCCGTATCTTGACTATTGACTTCCCCTGCCTTTTCACCTTCGAGTTTATATCCTAAGTCTATTTTATAACCATTTCTCCTAACAAAAAAAAAGAAGTTAAATTCAGTTGTATAATTACATTCAATTATATCTTCAACGTTTTACTAAAAATACATCACTACATCTTGATCTCAATCCTCTTATTCCATAAACATAATCCACTTAGATTTACTTTACTTATACTCCACCTCACTGATCTTCACAGCTTATTCGATCAAATCTATCTCTTCTATCCTTAAGATTGCTGCTAATAACATGATAACTTGAAATATCTCCTTTCATGTTCAAATAAAAAATATAACAGAAAATTGTTGACAGTATTCACCCTCCGATTTCAGTTTACCATATCAGGCTACCTTAAGTATTACTTAATACTTCACCCCACACCCCCTCTGTCCATTATTCTTCTCCTGGTGGTTTCAACACTAAACTTCCATGTAGCTTCCCTCTCCAAACGTCCACAGATCCAGGCACAGTCCAAACCTCTCCTTGCCACGAGTTCAGAGGTATCCATCTCATCATCTCTCAGCTTCTTCGGTTCTTTGTAACATTCCTTTTCTTCTTGTAAATACCTTAATTCTCTGTCCCTGGCCCCCGAGCTCACACCTCGGGGACTGGATATAAAAAATCTTGACGTCGCCTTGGGGCTGCCACCCCCAGAAAGCGAATTTCTTCTCCGAAGTAGCTCACTCATCAGCCCTCTCAGCTCCTTGGCAAGGGATTCTTCCAAAGTGTCAAAAGTTTTAAAAGCCTCCTCTGTGGGCAATTGGTTCCATTTCAGACCCCCACACAAGACTTTGACTTTTCTACAAAGCAATTCCACCTTCAAGGCAGTGAGTCTCTGTTCATCCGTTAATCCAGAGTTCAATACCAGTTCAAGGACGAAACCCAGCATACTGGCAGAGGAGGAGGAAGTGGGTGTCATATTTCTACTCCCCTCTTTGTTCGTCGCCATTTTCCTGAGCTGGAGCGCAAATACCGCAACTTTAAATGGAGATATTTTCCTCTAATTAGCTTCCCGAAAGAAAAGTTTGCCAGTCTCATGTGTCAATTTTAAATACATTATAGCCAGTTCTGTAGCAGCAATCACTCAGATTGGTTAGATTCTTGAGCTCGAAGGGAGGGAGGCAGGCTGCCCTTCTCCTTCCCCCCGGATCGTCCCAAAAGCACGATTTCACTCAAATTCTTTACTCACGACCACCGGGTTCCTTTAGCTCCATTCTTCACAGGTAGAACTTAGACGCTCACCGCGGGCTCTGTCGCCGCATTTGCATCCCGGTTGGGGCATGTCCCCGAAGCCCGGCTCCGGTTGTCCCTTCACCCCCACTCCCCCTTTACAGGGGGGCAGGGGAAGGGTTCGGAGCCTCCGCGGGCGCAGCCGGGGAGCCCAGGGTGCGGGACGCTCTTCCCGCACCCCAACCGGAGCCGCGCGCTGCGGTAGCGCGGCTCCTAACCCCCGGGATGGACAAGGCGCTTCGGACCCGAAGCAGCCTTCGACCACCCGGCGATGGCGTCGCCGCCGGAAGTCTCCTGAACTCAAAAGGCCTTTTATCCAGCAGGACTCTTCTTACATTTAGCACAGTGCTGGCAGCAGGCACTGAACGTAATATTAAAACAAGATACAGGCCCTGCTTCCAGACTTACAAACTAAAAATATCAGGAACGCAAGGGAGAGCAAGGGTAAAAAAAAGAAAAGAAGGGAGAGGAGGAAGATGAGTTTGACAATGCCGGGATGGAGTGGTGAGTTGTAAACAGACAGAATGGAGACAATATGTGAGTGAATCCGGCACAACGTGACACCACTGTCTACCTAGGCATCTCCAAAATGTAAAGCAGTGGATTAGGTCCCCTACTGTAATACAGTTTTGTGGAAGTGAGGACCATCCGTGGTAGAGCATCTGCTCTGCATGCAGAATATAATAAAACAACAACTTATTTATACCCCGCCAATCTGGCTGGTTTCCCCAGCCACTCAGGGCGGCTCCCAACAGAATATTAAAAAGACAATAGAACATCAAACATTAAAAACTTCCCTAAACAGGGCTGCCTTCAGGTGTCTTCTAAAAGCCAGACAGTTATTTATTTCCTTGACATCTGACGGGAGGGCATTCTACAGGACGGGCGCCACTACTGAGAAGGCCCTCTGCCTGGTTCCTGTAACCTCACTTCACTGGTTCCTGTAACTTCACCTCAGAGCTGGACCTCAGGGTCTGGGCAAAATGGTGGGGGTGGAGATGCTCCTTCAGGTATACTGGACCGAGGCCGTTTAGGGCTTTAAAGGTCAGCTCCAACACTTTGAATTGTGCTCGGAAACATACTGGCCGCCAGTGTAGGTCTTTCAGTAACAGTGTTATATGGTCCCAGCTGCTGTATCTAGCTGCTGCATTCTGGATTAGTTGTAGTTTCCGGGTCACCTTCAAAGGTAGCCCCACATAGAGCACATTGCAGTAGTCCTGGCAGGGAATAACTAGAGCATGCACCACTCTGGCGAGATAGTCTGCGGGCAGGTAGGGTCTCAGCCTGCGGACTAGATGGAGCTGGTAGATAGTTGCCCAGGACACAGAGTTGACCTGAATGGACAGTTGTGAGTCTATGGGCACACACTGGATTCAATCCCTAGTATCTCCAGGTAGGGATGGGAATTGTGCCCTGCCTAAAATCCTGGTCAGGGTAGACCAGATGAACCAATGGTCTGACTCGGTTCAAGTTTAGGAAGCAAACTTAAAACAGGGATCCAATGAGATTATAGAAATCAATCAAGTATCTTTAAAAGCCTGGGAGAAAAAGCAGACATAATCCAGCCCCTAAAAGAGAGTAATGACAGTGCCAGGTAAACTATTCAATTTCATGGCAATATGAACTACTGCTGGTGGTTTGTTTGTTTGTTTGTTTTTAAGTGAGGGACACCCCCAGTTCACTTTACACATTAAAAATGATCAAGATTAACCATAGATGAACACACACAGCACCCTCATTACAAGGCACGACAGCTAAGATGTCTTTAGAGAAACAAGAGAACAGGTTCTTGGTAAAGAAAAATACCCACCCCCAAACCCACTGAAAGACACCTTAAAATATAAGTGGATGGGGGTGGGGGGGAGAAAACCATAAACGGCAAGTATTTAAATCATTCAAAGTATAAAAACACTTGGTATTGTGAAATCTAAAAAAATACGAAGGAGAAACAGGAACGACGGGCCATTTCTTAAACGACTCTAGTTGTGAAATTCATGACTGGTGATGTTGGGTGGAGAAGGGACAGACACTAAGGCAGAAGACGAAACACCTATGTGCGTAGGGGGGGGTGCTCTTTGCTAACATCACTAACTTCTACTACTACACTAACCTCTACTACACCATTAGAATGCAACGAAATCAAACAATGTTTGCCGGAATACATATGTTCAGCCCACCACATGGCAGAAAATATGATCATGTTGTAATTAAGCTGGTTGTCTGTATTCACCCTTTCTCAGACAAAGGCAAGTTCATGAGAGTCTGCCCTTTACACTGCAACATGGAGAATGATCTTCATAAACCAAAACAGGCCCTCTTTTTCCAAGTTTACAAAACAAGCGGTGTTGCTCATTTACTCATTAGGACCTGCTAGAAATAGGGAGAGTGGAGTCAGCAGGTTACCTGAGGTTTGGGGTCTGCTATAGGTGAAATATTGTTTCTGCTTCCCACAGTGATTTATAACAGGAGGTATCAAGCCATGCAATTATTTGCCTAAAAGAGCAGGATTTCGGCTGTAAGGGGTAAGTGGTTTGAGGCGATGCAAGTCAAGTTCAGTTCAGCATCCACAAGGTTAAAGGTCCGGGCTGTCATGCATAAAGTATACTTTTGGCTCTTTCCTCACCACATAAGGCGCAAAAGTCCACTCCCGGCACACCTAGGTACAGCTAGTCAACATGAAAGGAAAAATTGTGGGTGGGTTTGTAATGAACTGATGTCAGCTTCCTGATGACACCTGACTGCAATCCGGGTGAGGGGGTAGCTTCTTCGAATTGCAATCTGGTTCAGCAAGTCCACTCACCCTCCCTGGCGAGGCAGAATTATGGGTCAGCAGTGGATGGCCCCACAAGGGGGCTCAGCTCGCTGGGATCCTGCCTGAACAGGTGAGGGGGTGGAAAGCGCCCCCGCACCTATCAGGAGCTGGATTCAAGCCTGGCTGCACAGTTGGCCAATGGTGGTCAGGCTTGGACGCCGGGCTGGCCTTGGGGGCAGACCTGATGAAGCAACCACCTGGTTTTCCTTGTCAGGTTGACCTGGCAGGTGGACCGGAACTTAGTGGTCACCCAGCGCATATGCCCAACCTCTTTCATTTGTATTCAATAAACCTGTGGCCTTATTTGATCCAAAGTCAAGTGTGTGCTGTCCTTATTCCATGCAGTCGGTCGGGGTGATGGGAGGCACAATGCCTTGGCATGCAGTTGTCTAGGTCAGGGGTGGCCAACTCCCAAGAGACTGCGATCTGCTTACAGAATTAAAAACTGGCAGTGATCTACCCCCGTTCTTTTGGGTTCAGGTCAAAGTTGTTGAGCGTTTTTTAAGGAGGAGGGAAACCCCGTTTTATAGGGGTTCAGGGCAAAGTTGTTGAGGTTTTTTTTAGGGAGCAGGAGAGCCCCATTTTAAAGGGTTTTTTGGGGGGAGGAGCATCTTCTCACCAACAAATCACTGGGAAATGAGTAAACTCTGTCTTCTGTTCTGCGACAATGGAGGGCGGGGCAAGGGGGCAGGACCAAATTCGATTTTACCAAAGATTTGGAAAAAGACCCAGCGATCGACCGCGATCTACCAAAACCTCCCGGGGACCTACCAGTAGATCGCGATCGACCTATTGGACATCCCTGGTCTAGGTCAACAATCCATTTGAGACGGAGATGTTAATTGTAACCTGAGGACCCAAGTTCTGCTTGAGGTCCCAGTCTCTGAAGCAGCAGCAGCAGCTTTGCGAATTGGGTTTGCTCCTGAATCCAACTTTCACATCAGGATCTACTCTGGAAGACCACACAGAGCATGCTTCCAGCCCAGATCATTAACTGCCAGTGGGCATCAACAGCACCCAACGCCTGTTTTCAAAGAAGCTATCTGGCGACTGGCTATTGTCTAGGCAAGGTGCCAATTCTTACCTCGGAACCTGAACACTTCTGGAAGCACGTGCTTCAATATGTCCTCCACCCTTCTAACAAATATACCTAGATCTAATTAGATGCTGCCTCCAAATGCCTGGCTATCAAAACCAGTAGTCCCAGGGTATGTTCAGTACCTGGGTGGGAGAGGTGACTGCCTGGACACCACATGTGCACTGCCTTGGTTTCCACGATTGAAGGAATGTGGGGATATCAATGGAAGAAAATAAAACAGTGGCCACAAAAATACAGGGCTCTCTCAGTTACAGCACATCTGCCCTCTTTCCCCAAGGCACAACCTTCTGGTACTTTGTTAAGACTATGGTTTCAAAAGCCCTTTTGGATGAGCTATGGTTTGGCAAGTTTTAGCTCAGTGCGGGCTGGCTTGATTTTATTGCTGAGTTTTGTGCTTTTTAAAAAAGTTTATAAAGTGTCCAAATGACTTCATTTGGTATCTTAACGTTTAGTTATTTATTCTGTGAGTCTACGGGGCCAAAAGGCAGGACGGGGATGAATCAAGCTGCCAATTGGGTTCAACTGGGAAATCAATGCTGTCCCTTCTCTCCCCCCCCCCCATCAGAGTCCTGCCTTCCTTCTTCCCATCTTTTTCAAGGTCCCTTTCCTTCGCCCTCTGTTTTGGGAGCACGCCGCGCGGTTTCGGGATAAATCGGAAGCGGGGCAATGACAATAGGAAAGGAAAGGATTTTGGCTCCGGCCTGTGAGCTCGCAACTTACCAGTCACTACAGGGTATGTCTGGGGTCCTGACACGTTGTTCCCCAGGTCTGGGTTAGCAGAGCTGGATAGACTTGACTTGACTTCATCAAGACCAGGGGTCAGAGCTGGGAGGGAGTACTCATTACCCTAGGGAAGAGAGAAAAGAAAGCTCTCTATTGACGGGCTGGAAGGAAGGGAACAGTGGGCAGATGGGAAGAGGGGGTGACCGTTAGGAAGAGGTGCAATGCGGTCCCTGCACAGATGGAAGCAAAGAAGAGGGGCACAAAGCAGAGGAAGGGCAAGCTCTGGCCAGCAAACACACACACACACCCATGCCTCTTGCCTATGAATTTCCTTTCCCCTTATTGGCCAGATTCTATTGGGTTTCCCCAGCAGATGCTACAAGATGGAGGTTTGGCTGGGAGAGCCCCCTACATTCTTTGAAAGGCAGATTCAGAAAACTTGACTGTTCTCTCCGCAGAGTGCGGAAAGGCGACTGCAGAGTGTGGGGAGAGGTTCTGCTAGGGGCAGAAAATGTTTGCATTGTGAGAAGGGTGGGATTTGCTTGCCGATCAGCTTGTCCCCACAGCCGTTCTTGGGCTCTCTCTCTCTCTCTCTCTCTCTCTCTCTCTCTCTCTCTATTTTTTATTTATTTTATTTATTTTAAAAGAGCTTCCTTTCTTGCTTCCCCCAACCCTTGTGCATTGGGGTATGAAATTGGGGTGGGGGCAGGCCACATGGCTAACAGAAGGGTGGGAGGGGGAGAACTCATTGCATTTGAAAAGGGTGTCCTGTCCAAAAGGCATTGGTAATTGCCTTTTTATTGTGGCAGCCTCCAAACCAGACACGGGAACCGGAGAGACTACAGGGGAGAGGGGGGGGGGAAGCAGGAAAAGTTGTTCTGATTAATATTACGTTAAATTAAAACTGATTTTCTGCTCTTTTTGCTTTGTTTTTTTCCCCCTGTCCCCGCTTTCCATGCCAGCTCCCAGCGAGCTGCCCTCCTCCTGCCGCCCTCCCTGGCCAGCCGCGATTGCCTAGTCATTTCCAATTCCTTCTTGTATTGATCTTCCTGTAGAAATCAGTTTTGTAATTAGCTGCAAATTAGGCTTTCTGCTGGGGGTGAGGCTGCCCCCTGATTTATCACTGGAGTAATTCGCTGTGATCGGAGAGAAATTAAAATGAACTCAATTAGGCTTTGGATTTGCTTTATGGGCCCCATTCAGAGTTTCTGGGGGAAGAATGACTGTGCTGGTGTTTAATAGTCTAATGAAAGTAAATAAAGGTTATTCATTGTAATAAACTCAGGGACTCGGGGATAGCAGGAGCCTAAAGCCAACCTCTCCTTCACTTTTCCATTGTTGGTTTACCGCTTGGGGCGATTTAAAAAAGACTTTTGATCTTTGTGTTAAAGGCAAACCGCTTGGGGGGATAAAAGGCAAGCCTGGGGGAGGCAGGTAAGGATGATGGAGGGACATTGCTTTCCAAAGCAGGGCTTGGGCTTGGCATCAAGCAAAGGGGAAATGCTCCATTCATTCTGGATAAGTCCTTAGCTTCTGCTGGCTGGGCTGAACTGAAAGAGGAGGAGTTCCTGCTGAACTATATCAAATCTGCATCCTCCCAGGTTGTGTCCTGTTTCTGACAAGGGCACAACCACCACCATCATCAGTTGGAAGATGGCACAAGGAAGCTCTGTTTGGCCGTTAGTAAACTCAAAAGAATTCTCTGTAAACTGAAGGATCTGTTAAATCAAAGGTGAGCATTTTAGTCAATGACACTCAGCCTCCTCAACCCTTCTTGCCTAAAGTTTGACATTTTTTAAAAAAAAAACAACAACAACACACCTCTCGTTTTTGCAACCTAACAGTCCTGTATTACTATGCACATTAACAGAATGAGAATTTACAGGTCCTCTGATAACTGTTCTGTAATATTAAAATAGAACTTGGGAGCCCATTTTTTTCTTTTCTCGGAGGATTAAAATAAAATAATGCTACAGATTGCGTCATGATTTTACAATAAATGTTTTATCTATTCATTATTTATTTTTGTGTGTGTGTGTGTGAGAGAGAGAGAGAGAGTGAGAGTGAGAGAGAACTACCCAGGAAATACTTATTGAAGGGTGGTATATAAATCAATTAAATATTTAATATTTAAAAACCCACTCCAAGGACTAGCCTTTAGACAATATCTATCTAAAGCTCTGTGCAAGAGATACTGTTTTTACACTCAGCTGTGACATCTCCTATTGGAGTTCCTACTTGAGGAAGGGAATTAACTGCCTGTGACCTTAATGAGAACAAAAATTACACTGATGTCTTATAGGTAATGTGCACAGAATCTGGTCAACTGAATCTTCCCAAATAGCCTTCGTTTGTGTATCCCAGATGGGAAAAATATAGACTGCTGCCGTCTTTAGGACACAACTGTTGAGCACAACAAGAGTGCATGTGTACAAATT
Organism: Lacerta agilis; assembly: GCF_009819535.1. Lineage (NCBI taxonomy): Eukaryota > Metazoa > Chordata > Lepidosauria > Squamata > Lacertidae > Lacerta > Lacerta agilis. The sequence goes on from NC_046316.1 coordinate 12,667,308, forward strand.
TTGGGTGCGTCCTTACACGATCAAATAACCAAGTGGAAGGCGTGTGTGTTCACAAATGCTTAATGGCGTGTTTGAGTGGCTGTGATTGTCTGAAGAGCGTTGCAGGAAGTGCGCATTTCCCAAAGTGATATAAGCGTGGGTGTGAGTTACAGGCTGCTATCAACATTATCTTCCAAGGTGCCTCAAGGTGTACAAACAATACTATCGGAAAGCAGCATGTGTGTCTGTTTCCAAAAGGATGCAGAAAATAGTAGAAAACCAAGAACTCAGGCCACAATGATGATTCAATTGATTCAAGTTTTTCAAGTCTCTTATGAATAGATTTATTTCTTAAAGTTTATATACCAGGTGAAATTAATGTGCCAGGACAAGGCCCTGTTTCGGTGATTCTTCTTCAGCTAATAGAGTCTTAAAGTCGATGTGTACTGGTTGCTCCGAGTATATAAACTTCAAGAAATAAATCTATTCGTAAGAGACTTGAAAAACTTGAATCAACTGAATCATCATTGTGGCCCGAGTTCTTGTTTTTGTACTATTTTCTGCATCGCTTCCATCAAGAACTCCAACTTTTTTAGTTGTTTCCAAAAGGAGGTATGAAAAGAACCGATTTATTGGGGGGGAGCTACAGAAGACACAAGACATCTCTAGAAAATGTGCCTGCATGCTAGTATTTCTGCAGCACATTTCCATGTACCTTAAAGCACAACGTGTGCATACCAGCACCTTTCAAAAGTAAAGGAAGAAGTGTGCATGCACACGAAAGCTCATACCAAGAACAAACTCAGTTGGTCTCTAAGGTGCTACTGGAAAGAATTTTCTATTTTGTTTCAAAAGTAAGTTGGAGATGTGCTTCCTGTGTGCTTGGGTGTGTGAGCGTGCAGGCAGATTTTGTACAAGTGTGTGGTGACAACTGGGGAAGCAAATGATGCCTGCATGCCATGGACTCAAATGAGTTTTTTTGCCCGTTGTTCTTTCGAGACAGATGCAGATTTGACACACTTTAAAAGAGTGTGCGGACTCACAAAGAAAAGTATGCCAAGTGGGAGGGTGGGCACGTGAAAATGGGCACATCCTTTGCACATGCCTTACACCGCAAACTCATATCGGTTTCACGCCAATTTAACTGTCATGGCTTCCCCCACAGAATTCTGGGAATTGTAGTGTGAGGAGGGCATGAGAGCCTTGTTGAAAGGCTGTCCCTCCCCCCCTCACTACAGTTCCCTGGGGCGGAAGGGGTGATAAGGAAACCAATTTGAGGTCTGTAAATGCAGAGTAAGGCAAGTACAAGAAGGAAGAAGGAGTGAAACAGCTTCTGCAGCTGCAGGTATCCCAAATGCTTCTCCCCCACCCCCACAAGCTGGGTCCACACCTGCTCAGATTTGATGTGCTCTGATGCCTGAAAGACATCGGGGTAAGAAGGACGCTCGAAGACTCGATCTAAAGCTTCCAGCTGCTGCTGCGTGAAAGTGTCGGCGCGAAGGTGCTTCCGCAAACTATCCACACTGCTCTGGGAATCGCCGTTGGGGACTGAGCCCTCGGATACTTCTGCGAGACACAGGAAGAGATAACAGGGCGTTAGTGAGGGTCGTCTCTCTCTTGCCAAAAGCACCCAATGTCTCCTCTCAATTCTCTGGGCAAGAGGGTCTGGGAACCTTGGCGACGTTCGCTCCAGATCCCAGGCCCATCTCCCAAGTGTCTTTGTGCGAGCTGTTCGCCCCTTTTAGAGAACAACATCGAGGCTTCAGAACCAAGCCCAGTCTGCACAAACTCGAACTCTGTGCTAGAGATGGCGTTTCGCTTGGTGTTTGGGGCTGTTTGCATCAGCCTGGTGCAATCTGGGCTGTGGAGAATTAGGGCTTAGTTTCTTAGTCTGATTATTCCTACTCTTTAATATATATATAATCACCCAATCTACATACCATGTAGCAAAAAAAGAGAGAAAGAGAGAAAGAGAGAAAGAGAGAAAGAAAGAAAGAAAGAAAGAAAGAAAGAAAGAAAGAAAGAAAGAAAGAAAGAAAGAGAAAGGGGGGAGGTGAGGGGAGAGTATAGGACACCTGCTCATACAGGATACAAACAATTTGTACCTCTTTACAGAAAGGGGTGGCCTTTCAGAGCAATGGTCTCCAGTGCATTTGGAACACATAAGTTCCAAATGCATATAATCACTTAATGAGCCACATTCTGAAAGCAACAAAAAGCCATGCGCTCAAGGCTGCTGGTGCGATTCCCCCACCTCAGCCCACACGTCTGCAGTCCTGTTAGTCTACACATCTTTCTACCTCTGTCTGTGGCACAAATAGAGACACACACACTTTGCGTCAGGTCAAATTCTCTGGGCATTGCACACCAAGCTGAGCCCTCCGGTCACTACCTCCTGAACACAAAAGCTCCACTTTACTATCCCCCAGGGCAGAAATTCTCTGCTTCTTAATCCTACTTGTATGTGCACTCCATCAGGCTAAGGTCTCGAGTTGTTATTCATATACCACCTTCAACCTACGCTAGACAAATTTTGATAGAAAACAGCTTCGTACTATGTGTATATATGCAACCGTATTTAGACTTACTTATTTTTTGTAGATTTGCATTGCCCATTGCATAACGAGATCTCAAAACAAGCCCCAACGTCACTGTCACGAGGTAAACAGACCACTAAATAATTACATTTGATTCGTTATTGAGGAATCGCCCGTCCTCTTCCCACGGCAGGCTCTGTCTATTGCAGTCCTCACCAACTTCTGCATTCGGTTATCAGGCACAGAAGGGTGCGATTTTGTGCGTGCCTCCCGACACAGGGAATAATCTGGAACCTCAGACAGCATCCACACACACACATACCCCCATTCCAAGCTGGCTTGTGCTTGCAAAGATACAACATCAAAAAGCCTAGCAATGAATCACCATTCAGATTTCAAGTTGTCGTTAACGACAGCTTTGTTGGACAGATATGGCGGGTCTGTGAGGGTCTTGTGGACTTTGCACTGTTCTCTTCCTCCCTGTGACAACCGGGGGGGGGGGGGTCCTCCAGCAGCATCTCTTCAGCAGCCAAACTATAGAGACTATAGTTTTGTCTCTTGGCTTCCTGCCTCAAGGAACCTGCAGCCCAAAGCTTGCTTCTCCATTGCGGCCTACGGTAGTGCCACTTCCCTCCTGACTGTTATACGTGTCAGTTTATATGTGATTATACAATATGATATAATCAATACTGCATTATATACAGTAACCTAATACAATATCACTTGTAAGACCATGGACAATATTACATATTGATTAGTGCAAGCTTGCAGCCTCTTGCTTCCCAACCCCCAAACCCCCCCCCCCACATTCTCATTCAGTGTGGGGGTGGGGAAGAAGCTGGAGCTAAACTACCTCTCCTCATCTCATTTCCACTGAGTGACTCCCCCCCCAAAAAACCCACTCAAAATCCATGGGTTCCACTCATGCCTGTATTCAGATGTAGACTTCACAGCAGGAGGATCAGTGGAAGGAATAATGGGCACGAACCAGTCAAAAACAAGCAGCGATTGAAATGGGAGACATGGAAGCACATGTTTATAACATTTTTCTAGATTTGCACCTAAGATCAGTGTTAGTACCTTGGGATGGCTCAGCAAGATGCAAGGAAAGCACAGGACCTCAGAAAAGTTGCAAAGGAAGGTGTTGGGTTTTGTTTTGTTTTGTTTTTTACCTTTTATGCAGCTGAGTTGGCCATGAAACAGTATATGAAAAAGTCTGAAATGTATCTGTAGGTAGGGACAGACATCGGACCCTGTGAGGATGTTGGGCTAGGACCCTGGTCCAGCAGGGCTGTTCTTATGTTAATGCTTTTAAAAACCTAGACTGGCACATGGTGACTACTAGGCAACTACATGCATAAATCCCTTAGTCATTTCTGGGTAAATGTAATATACCCTTTTTTTTTAGGTCTAGCTTAAGGAAAATGGCCGATTCTAGGCTGTTGCATGACTTCTGGTGACAGGTGCAGCAGTGGACAAGCGAAAGGAGAAAGGAGCATGAAAACAAAGTCTCTGGGATACAGATACACACTTCCTCTTCTCCTGCTGCTCCCCCCCCCAAAAAAAAACCAGCGAAGAAAACTGCTCTTTAGTGCTCAATTGGAGCAAAGGGCAATTCAGGTTTTTCCCGGACTGCCAGTTGTTCCGATCTAGCACTAAAGAGTGGGTTTTCACTTAGAAAGGACTGGGGCAAGTGCAGAGGCACCATCTTGCGTCCAGGATTGGGGGTGGGGGCAGCACGTGCATGTGTGACGTCATATGTGTGGCACCAAATTGTCAGGAGGCGGCCAAGCGCAGAGCCCAGAAAGAGCCAACCATCAAACTGTGCTGCCCTTGGGCTCCTCCTACACCCTCTCAACATCACGGGGGCCCGCCCAGAAAACACCGAGGGGGCTGAAGACCCCTCTGCCCCTAGGAGTTGGTGCCCTTAGGCAAGCAGAAAACCGATCGGACCTGTGCTTTCTAGGCATGCCACAAGGAGAAATGTAGGCAACTCCACAGTGCCAGAGGCAACTGGGAGCCAGGCGGGCCCACGTCCGGGGTGCCTCAATGTCCAAGCCGCTCCTAACCCGAAGGAAAAGCAAGGGGAGGAACGCGGATGATGCTCTAAAAATGAATTAGGCAGCAGTCGAGGAGGAGGAGGAGTGGGAGGGTGTCAATGACAGTTATTGGACAAGCATGAATTTCGCTCCATCTAATCTATACGACGGGGAGAAATAATCTATATAACATTTCAGGTTCAAAAGTCTGTTTGACATTCTGCCTTCTCTCCCCATACATCACACTGCTTTGCCAGAACGGGCTGTCTGAAAGCCGTGTTTGGGGGGTTTCCCCCTCTCCCCCCCCCACACACACACCTGAAAAAGCCCAGACGACTGCCCTGTGAAACAGGGCACTGGAAAGTCACCAGCTTTGGCCCAAAAATCCTCAAGTCCCCTTCCTCTCTCTCTCCAGAGGACTAAATACAAAACGGACAAATCAATGTATTCAAATGCGTACCTCGGCGCCACCCTGTGAGCCTGGAGTAGCTTACATTTATTGAACGGCCTCCACTGTGCGATTGTGGGAGACGGGAGGAGGTAAAAAGGCAGGGCCCAGGGAGCGGAGAAATGGGCACATCCAAGCACCTCTTCAGGCAAGATCAACCTGGGGAGGCTGCTGAGAGATGCTGTGAAACCACAGCAGGCGTGAAAGAGCAAAGGTCACCTTACCTTGGGATAGGGAGGAAGCAGTGCCGGATTTACGTATAAGCTAAACAAGCCATAGCTTAGGGCCCCACTCTCTTGGGGCCCCCCAAAAAAAATTAAAGGGGAAAAAACCACACCTGGATATATATTTCCAAAATATAAGATAAAAAAGCAAATAAAATTAAACCTACATACAGCAACAGTGTTTTGTGCTGTGTAAGTCAGGCCTGCTAGCCTGCTCCCTAAAATACCACTGGTTTGCTCATTTCTATATATAGGGTGCCTACATTCTGCACGTGCAAATGGCTTTAGATACCTATTAGGTCCAAAAATTACCATGTAGCATATATTCAACATACACAAAACAGCGACAATTTGTTGTTGGCAAAGGACAGCTGGACATATAAAGGGCCCCATTAACTTCAGTAGCTCAGGGCCTCGTCAAACCTTCACCCGGCCGTGGGAGGAATCCGGCAGCTTGAGCATTGTTGTCCAAGGTAGCAAGGGTTGGGAATCAAACCGTCCTCTGCATGCAGGGATTCTCTCCACCCAGGAGATATTGTCAATCCATATTCCAATTAAGTAGCAGAACTTAGTGCTGGTAGCATTAGCCATCAGGTGCAATACAGTTGTTTACATGTGTGCAAGCGAATCCCCATCCGACTGGCAACAAAGCTATTGCACCATAGATGAACGAACGCTTGTCTGTCTCTGGAGGCTTCCGAATAATGCCAGCACAAAATGGAAAACGGCTGAGAAGCCTAATTCTAGGGGGCCCCCTACACTCCTATCGAGCCAGGTCTTTCAAGTAGCACTCATCGAATCATTCACATCAACCCTAGGTCTTGGGGTTTGATTTGTGCCTGCATTTTTAAATGCTCCATCAATCTGCACCCCATGATCCTCCTCCTAGGCTATGGATTTTAACGCAGCAGATTTGGATGAGAGTCATCCACCCGTTTAGCTGCAGACCCAGCTGACTAGGATGACTTTGCAATGAAAGGGGGTGAATTTGCCACCCAGACAGCAACCACACATGGGTGACAATCGCACATAGAATCATAAGAGTTGGAAGAGACCACAAGGACCATCCAGTCCAACCCCCTGCCAAGCAGGAAACACCATCAAAGTCAAGCCTCCGCTTAAAGACCTCCAAAGAAGGAGACTCCACCACACTCCTTGGCAGCAAATTCTACTGTCAAACAGCTCTTACTGTCAGGAAGTTCTTCCTAATGTTTAGGTGAAATCTTCTTTCTTGTAGTTTGAATCCATTGCCCCGTGTCCGCTTCTCTGGAGCAGCAGAAAACAACCTTTCTCCCTCCTCTATATGACATCCTTTTATATATTTGAACATGGCTATCATATCACCCCTTAACCTTCTTCTCTTCTCCAGGCTAAACATACCCAGCTCCCTAAGCCGTTCCTCATAAGGCATCGTTTCCAGGCCTTGGACCATTTCGGTTGCCCTCCTCTGGACACGTTCCAGCTTGTCAGTATCTTTCTTGAACTGTGGCGCCCAGATTACGACAGTATGTGCATTTGCAGTCCCCATACATGAAGATCTACAAATTGTTTCCCCCCTAAACAACCCATATATGAAATTCAAAACATGAAGTAGGCATTTAACAGTGACTTGGGGCAAGGCTAACAGAAATTATAAAATGGTTTTCTTTCTGTGGAGTCTGTTTTGGTTGTTGCCTCGTTCCTTCCTGTCTGCTAAAGGTTCTGGGTAACTCAAATGGCACCAGAGATAGAGAAATAACGGACACACAAATACCTACCTATCTGTTGTTGTTGTTGTTGTTGTTGTTGTTGTTGTTGTTGTTGTTGTTGTTGTTGTTGTATTGCTCCTAAAAGCTTTGAAACCTGAGTGCTAAATCATCTCCATTCTGGGCAGCACAAACTGCGCTGTAACCTAATTAATGCAATCTGCTGCAGCCACCTTTGTATGTATAATTCCACATAGTGCATTCATGCCTGTGTATGAAATGTGCATGTGTACACTGTGACTTTGTTTGCAGGAGCTGAAACCTGAGCTTTCTCAAGCCACTGTAAGCTTCTCCTTCCCTTCATTTATTCAGGGCCCTTCAGATCTTGACAAATCTGTCACTCTAAATTTGCGAGAGATTATGGTGCTCTCCCTCGTACGGAGAGAGGTGATATATGATATCTGCTGCCCCTATTGATTGCCTGATCTGGTGGCAGAGGGCCGGCAAAATGAACTTGAAATGAACATCATGCCTCAACTCATTGTGCGTATAATACACTACTTAATCCCACATTTTTCAGCCGCTATGGAATTCAATTGATCAATCATGTCCCACTGATAGTTCTGTTCTGGGGTTTATTCCTGCTCTGCACACAAACCTAGGACATCATATGCGACAGGCCCCCCGTACAAAGAGAGAAGGAGAGAGATGGCAAGAGAGATGGAGGGAGAGGCAGCCCTACACACAATTATCTGGCTGGAAGCAAGTCTCTGGGAATCCAGTGGGGCTGCTGCTGGGTAGACGAGTACAGGATTGCAGCCCCAAAGATCCAACAGACATGGGTGTGAGGGGATGAGACAGCAAGGAAGGCACTGATGCTGTTCATATTCCACGAGAAAGGAAATTCAGGTTCTACACCAAATAAATTTTTCTGCACCAGAATACTAAAATTTATATTCTGCACTGAAAATAAACGATGCTAACCGAGGGAAGCCGGTGCAACACTCTGCGACTCCCACCTTCTGTTAATAGATAAAGTGCTCGAGGCAGATCTATGAGGCATGGATTCAAATGCTTGGTTAGCCATGGTTTTAAGGCAAGCTTCCTATCTGTGCGTCGGAGCTGAGAGCACGGGAAAGCGAAGTTGAAAATTATGAATCCTAGGGGCCCCCAAAATGGCGAACCGTCAGATTCTGAATACTAATAAGCAGCACTTCTGTGGCACAAATCCATCCATTTTATATCCCGCCTGAAAACTGTGACAATTGAGATTCTGTAGTGTCCCAGCTCCAATGTTTAGAGCTTCTCTAAGGGCTGAGGTCTGTGCAGGTGTGGCATTTCCAGCTGGCTTGGCCCACTGTCTGAAACAGCAGAAAAGACCCCTGGCATATCAACGTCCTGGGGTCTACAACTGGCCCCAGTTCTGTTCCAGGCCTACCAGACGGTAACCAGATATAGTCTGTGGCCGAGATCCTCACTATGTTGCACTTCGCGGAACACGTGAAGGTAAAGCGGCAGCGATCCTGGCAAGCGGCAAACCAGCATGGCACTACTCAATTCCGAACTTAGAAATGGAAAGCGTAATGCTGGTGGTCAACAAAAGAGGCTTAAAGACTCTCTCGAGGCAAATCTTTTAAAAATGTAGTATAAACGCTGACAACTGGGAAACACTGGCCTGCGAGCGCTGCTTTACTAAAGGTGTCATGGAGGAAGAAGAAGAAGAAGAAGAAGAAGAAGAAGAAGAAGAAGGAGAAGGAGAAGGAGAAGAAGAAGAAGAAGAAGAAGAAGAAGAAGAAGAAGAAGAGGAAGAGTTTGGATTTGATATCCCGCTTTATCACTACTCTAAGGAGTCTCAAAGTGGCTAACAATCTCCTTTCCCTTCCTCCCTCACAACAAACACTCTGTGAGGTGAGTGAGGCTGAGAGACTTCAGAGAAGTGTGACTAGCCCAGCAGCTGCATGTGGAGGAGCAAAGACATGAACCCAGTTCACCAGATTACGAGTCTACCGCTCTTAACCACTACACCACACTGGCTCATGGCCTTTGAAGATGCTCAAACTCATGACAAAAGGGAGAAATGTGCTAAGAGGAAGGCACGCTTGGCAAACCCTCACCAATTACTGCCCAGAAACCTATGTTCCCACTGTAGAAGGATGTGTGGATCCAGAATTGGCCTCCACCAGTCACTTATGGACTTGTGTTTATGAAAGACAACCTTACTCGGCTACGAGTGATCGAAGAAGAAGAAGAAGAAGAAGAAGAAGAAGAAGAAGAAGAAGAAGAAGAAGACCCTCCAACATTTCTCCATTGAAAATAAGGACGTCCTAGGGGAAAGCGGGACATTCTGGGGTCAAAAAAGAAACTGGGATGGCTTCTGTAAATCCAGGGCTGCCCCTGGAAAATAGGGACACTTGGAGGGTCTGAAACCAGCATGGTTCTATATTTAAACACTCTCCCCTGGGACTAATGCAGCCTACAGCACTTCAAAGGGGGAGATTTGTGAGTGGAATTGGCCTGAGGGAGATATTCAACCAAGACAAACAGATATCACTGCTCCAAAGCACTCCTTATTTTTTGAAATTATCTGGCTAATATAAGCCCCCCGCTGTCCCAAACTTTTCCTCTCCCTCTAACCCATTCTCTGTTGCTTCCCACCCCCACCGCCAAAGCTCTTTCCCCCCTCAGCTGTGCCCCTGTGTCCCAAAGCAGCCAAGGCCAGTCAGCGTCTTTCCGAGATATCCCCCTTGGGGGGGCTTTCACATCACTGCCAGTTGTTGCCGTTTCAAACTCAATTGTTCTCCTTGGTACTGAGGCAAATGGAGTCATTAATTACCTTCTATCGGCTGGGACGAGTTTAGAAAGCGATCAATACACAGCGCTTGTCATTCACAGCAGCTAGCCCCAGTCTGCGCAGAAAGGCCCGGTTCTCCTCCCCGCTGCCCCCACGCTTTGGGCCCAACAAGAGGCTGAACAACACCGGCGGTTCAAATTCTAGGAACCCTTCCTCAAGCAAACTGTCCAAGGAGCAAGGGGGGAAAGGGATTCTTGTCCCAATTTCCCACGTGACCGAACCCAGAAAACCCCCCAGAAAAAGAGGCTTCCCACCTATTTTTGATCAACACATAACAAGCAGCTTCACCTGGGTACCAACCCCACAGAATGTGCTTTTGTAAACTGTGTTTACAATCGCACACAGTTCCCCTGGCACAGGTTCCTCTCAAATGCATGGCATGGGGCACACCAGTCGTGCATACCCTCCAACATCTCTCCAATGAAAATAGGGACACCCTATTCCATAATCACAATAATAATAATTTTCTTAATTATACCCTGCTCATCTGATTGGGCTGCCTCAGCCATTCTGGGCAGCTTCCAACGTATATAAAAACGTAACGAAACGTTAAAAAAAAGCTTTCCTATACGGGGCTGCCTTCAAAGGTCTTCTAAAGATTGTATAGTCACTTGGCTTGGGGGTTGCATAACCTCATACCCTCCAACATTTCTCTGATGAAAATAGGGACATCCTAAGGAAAAGCGTGACATTCCAGGATCAAATCAGAAACCAGGACGGCGTCTGTAAATCTGGGACTGTCCTTGGAAAATAGGGACACTTGGAGGGTCTGTGAAAGGTGGGACTATGATTTGCTTTAAACTGGTGAGGGTAATCTGATTGCTGACTCGGTCAACAGGGAGGAAGAAGGAAAAAAGGGTTTTTCTCCCTACTCTCCAGTTGTGGCTTCTTAATGAATTTTTGCCCATTTCTGCAAAATGTATGCAAAAATGTTCATCCCTTTTTTTTTTGAGGATCAAGTGACCTCAGAAAACCCAAGGGAGAATACGAAACCCCCTTTGGAAATGACAAGGCGCATGTCATGATGGTGCTGATGAGGACGATCCTGTCAGGGCTATCTTAAGCATATCCGGCGCCGTGGTGCAAAAATCCCTCCGATGCCCCCCCCCTTTCTCAGAGTTGTTGACCTTTTTAAGGGCTGGAGGAGGTGGGCAGCGGCTGGGGGGCAGCTCCTCCGGCAGGGAAGAGGTGGAGGCTGGATGCGGCGCCTCCTGGCTCAACTGGCTGCTTCATGCGGCGGTGGCCACAGCAGGCAGCACACCGAGTGAGCGAGCCTGCACTGAGCGAGCGAGCAGGGCCGTCTCATAATAGGGGCTGGGTGGCGTGGTGCACCAGGGTGCCAGGCCCCCCAAGGGCTCCCCCGCGACCCCGCTGGCATACCGGGCGCTCCCTCCCCAACCCGCGCCCGCCCGCCGGCGGGCAAGCTACAAGCCGGCTGCCCTCCGGAGCCCCAGCTGGAGCGCTGGGAAGGGCGTGCAAAGCCCCGCGCCGCTCCAGCGCACGCCCCTCATCCCCCGCTTGCCCACCTCCCTCCCGCGCTGGCCGCCCCTCGGGGGATGAGGGGCGTGGCGCTGGAGCGGCGCGGGGCTTTGCGACGCCCTTCCCAGCGCTCCAGCTGGGGCTCCGGAGGGCGGCCGGCTTGCAGCGCCATGCCCCTCATCCCCCGCTCAGCCACCCCCCCTCCCGAGGGGCGGCCAGCGCGGGAGGGAGGTGGGCGGAGAGGCGGCCCACCGGGGGCGCCGAGGGATTGTCGCGCCAGGGCGCCCAATCCCTTTAAGACGGCGCTGCGAGCGAGGGTGCGTGTGCCGTTCCCGCTGCACATCGACTCGTTTTTCCCCCCTTTTAGCCTTCTGGCGCCCCACAGAATTTGGCGCCTGGAGGCTAAAAGGGAAAAAAACCAAGCTGACGCTTGGCGGGAGCGGCACACGCACCCTCGCTCACTCAGTGCGCTCGTTTGGCATTCCCCAGACTCTCGCCTGGCACCCTGCACCACTAGCCTCTATGGGTAAGGTGGGCCTGGATCCTGTGTTGGAATTATCCAACTCTTCACAAGCTTTTAAAAATTATGTTTGAAGGCACGATTCACAATGTAGACTAGACAGATGTACAGTTACACGCGCAGGATCGAGGGTGTCACTCGCTAAGGACATAAATGTCAAATATTCCCCAAATTGGAACACATGCCCTGCATCCAGTGATAAGCAGCTGGCAGTGCAAACCTATGCATCTCTACTCAAAAGTAAGCCCTGTGGTCTCCAATGAGGCTTTTATTCCCTAGTAAGTGTTTTTAGGCTTTCTTTTGGGGGACTGGCGCATTTCCCATGGTCTGTGCATAAATAAATGCGTACTTAATGAAGCACATGAAATAATGCAAATATGAGCTTGACAAAAGGAGAGCACCACCATGTAATGAAGTGTATAAGCATCTCAATGAAGATCGTTTGTAAATAATACGCAGACTGCTTATATGTTAAAGACTGCAGAAAGAATCTGCAAACTCAGTGCAAGGGGTATTTTTTTAAAAAACGCCTGAGCTGGCTAGCACAAGGCAGCAAGTTGCTCAGGGGAGCTGGGCCAGAGAAGGAAGTTAAAAGGTAAAGGTAAAGGGACCCCTGACCATTAGGTCCAGTCGTGTCCGACTCTGGGGTTGCTGCGCTCATCTTGCGTTACTGGCTGAGGGAGCCGGCGTACAGCTTCCGGGTCATGTGGCCAGCATGACAAAGCCGCTTCTGGTGAACCAGAGCAGCGCACGGAAACGCTGTGAAATGATCTTCCTGACAATGCACCGCCCTGGAATACTTCAGTCAGCAATGTAAAACCTCCTTTAAAAGGGTTTAGGGACTAAGATGAAGCGTTCTTATTCAAATGGATGTTTTGTTTTGTTTTTGACTTGCTAGACCATTTCTGTTTTGTTCTGTTTATGAATTTTGTAAGCCCCTTCTGGTGGTAGAATCACAGAATCATAGAACTGGAGAGACCCTGAGCATCATCTCGTCCAACCCCCTGCAACGCAGAAATATGCAGCTGTCCCATGCAGGGTTTGAACCTGCAAATTTTGGCCGAGATTGGGGACCCTTACGATTCTAAGATTCTATGAAACTTGGCGTCATCAGCACCACACTTGAAACAAGCGAGCTATCCAGACTGAAACTAATGAAACAAACAAAGGAATGAATAATAAATTCAAAACTACGTTTAGCTTGTAACATATTGGGACATGTGAAGGCCAGATAACTCTGACTTGGTGTGTATGGGGAGGTGTGTGTGTGTGGGGGGGTATATTCAGTAAGGTGAGATAATGAGCAGAATACAGTGGTACCTGTAGTTACGAACTTAATTCCTTCTGGAGGTCTGTTCTTAAACTGAAACTGTTCTTAACTAGAGGCGTGCTTTCACTAATGGGGCCTCTTGCTGCCGCTGTGCCGCCTGCACACGATTTCCGTTCTCATCCTGGGGCAAAGTTCTCAACTCAAGGTAACTCTTCCAGGTTAGCAGAGTTTGTGACCTGAAGCGCTTGTAACCTGAGGAGTTTGTAACTCGAGGTACCACTGTACTAAGCTGACAAGCCCCTCTGCTCCAAAAGTGATCCAACTTATTTCAGGGTTGCTCCTCTGCATGCATGCATGCATTCTGTCCCAAAGTAGTAGAACATGCCTTGCTGCCTTTCATGAATTCGGGGCACAATTCCACCTGAAAGTTCTCCCACACCAGCCTTTTTCGTGTAATACAGTCAAACCTTGATTGTCAAACGCAATCCATTCCGGAAGCCCGTTCGGCTTCCGAAATGTTCGATAACCGAGGCGCGGCTTGTGAAGGATGCAGGATGTTCGGCTTCCGAAAAACCGGAGCATTTACTTCCGGGTTTTCAGTGTTCGGGAGCCGAAACGTTCCAAAAGGGAAGTGTTCGGGAGCAGAGGTTTGACTGTAATGATAATAGTTACGGGTAGGTAGCCGTGTTGGTCTGCCATAGTCAAAACAAAATATAAAATCAAAAATTCCTTCCAGTAGCACCTTAGAGACCAACTAAGTTCTTGGTATGAGCTTTCTTGTGCATGCACACTTCTTTAGATACCGGACTTCCATTTCATGTGGCTCAATGTGGTGCCTTCCATAGTTTCAGTTCCAGGTAGGTAGCCGTGTAGGTGTCTGAAGAAGTGTGCATGCACACAAAAGCTCAGACCAAGAACAAACTTAATAGGTCTCTAAGGTGCTACTGAAAGGATTTTTTAATTTTTTATTTTGTAATGATAATAGTTTTCTTATTTGTAACCTGCCCATCTGACTGGGTTGCCCCAGCCACTCTGAGCAGCTTCCAACCTCTATAAAAACATAATTAAAACATTAATTGTGCTTCCTTTCATTCCCGTAAGATACACATTGGTATACTGCTGGCCCACGAACGAGGTGAGAGAAATACTCCTTTGGCCCGCTCCCCATAAAGCTTTCTTTCCCAGTAGTAGCAGCAGCAGCAGGAGAATCAGCAAAGCTGTTTGTCTTTGCCACCTGCAGTAAAATAGGCTCACCCCCTAGGCGTCCATCAAGGTGGAGCTCTGTTGAGAGGAACAGGCATCCCCTGGGGTCAATCCCCCCGCAGGCTTTAGGGTGGAATCCTGTCTGGCTTCCCGGCCCCATTTGTGGCGGTAGGGCCAGCCTCCTGCAGCATCCATCCTCTACCAAAACAGAAGATTTCGTTAGCTTAAAGGACACAAGCGTGGCAAAAGAAAAAAAAGGGTGGGGGGAAAGAAGGGTGGGTGGGGAAAGGACGAAAAAGAAAAAAAAGAGAGAGATTACCTTGCATGCAGTTCCTAACTATGCTTGTTTAGAGAAACTGCTTGCATTTATGAAGGCTTTGGTGCGGAAAGCTGGGTTGCAAATGACTGCATCGGAACGACAGTAAAAGCCATTAATTTCCTGTTATGTTATCCGGTGTTGGGGGCTTTATTAATTTAATTTTACACTGTCGAACAACAGCGAGAGCTGACACCACCACACTCAGAGGGCTCCCCCCCCCCTCTTCATAGCTGCGCTGGCCTGACATGCAAATCAACGCTATTATGGGAACCAATGAAGTCTAAGGGGGCTGGCAAAACTCAGCCGTCGCTCCTCCCATGAATCTCACCACTTGTTTACACACACACAGCCAGAAGCAGCCATAACACACTCAGCCAGCTTCGCTATTGTCACACCCTCACTGCCTCCTTTCCGGGTTTACTGGCTTGGCCTCCTCTTCTCCCAAATTTGCTCTGTTCTGCACAACGTCTGTTTTTGAAAAGCTCTCTTCTCTCCCCTCTAACCTTCCGCTCCAAATCTCTCCACCACCACCACCACGGTGCCACATCTTTCAATTTACTGCACAACTTGATCTCTTCCGGACCACCGATTCATTTCAAAATGCTTTTTCTGAATCATCCACACCCCAGCAGCAAGAAGCTGGTGGCCCCTGCCTCCTTCTTGACTGTGACTGACACATGCCTACCTTACAGAGTCCTCGCCTGTGATATGTATGCAAAAGAATTTGAACACCTATGGGAATTGCTAAAAAGGTGCTCTTTGTTTTTGGAGCTATCAAGTGTTATGTGGTGCTTTGCAGAAAGGCCGATTCATTTGAGCACTGGTGTTTAGGAGATGTCTTCTTAGCGCAAACATTGCTTAAGGCCAATGAGGCAGGAAGGCAAACCCAACGAAGGACAAAATGCAGCCGTATCGTTTGCTGTCGTTATGCGACCTAGGATGTTTCTTGGGAAATTTCCCGTGACTGGCTCATACGTGCAACTGTTTGAAGTCAGGCATTCAAGTTTCCCTGAGTATCCCATGAATTGGGAATTTCACCAGCTCAGAGAGCAACAATACTTTGCATATGATGTGTGTAACCTGTTCCAAAGTGGGCAAATATGTGCGTTCAAATGAATTCGGGAACAATCCTCTTTCTGGAAAACATTTTGGCAGAACAAGCTCTTGAGAAAGCACTCTGCTTGTTCACTGGGAGTTTGGGCATTAAATGAAATGGTTGCATTCTGTCCTGCACTTTGCTGCCTTCTTCCTGGCCTCTGAGTCCCCCCCCCCCTCTGCCCCTGGAACTTGGACTGCATTTTATATTGGGGACTTCTCTTATACAACATACACACCCCTATTCTTCCCATTATAGAACCAAAACTGCTACCAGCCCCAAGCTCCAAGTTTTGCACATCAATATTGCAGGTAAGAACGCCACTTTGCATATAGCGTAAACTCAAGTCCATCGATAGTGGCTTCCCCCACTATTGCAACCCACTGATCTCACTCTCTCATTCTCTGTCATCAACCCACTTCTCCTTGTGTTAATTTCCATCGCATTGGGAGGCATCTTTCTGAGATGCTCAGGGCTTCAGCATATATATGGTCAGTAGCAACCCACCCCCCTCAACACACACAACACCTGGGACTCAGCTACATTAGTTTTTAAAAAATAGCATTTTGAATGCGTTATAAACATGCAACACTAGATGGCGATGGAAAGCAAAAAAAATTATTTGTGATTTTCTATAGTGGTTTTTTGTTGTAACGATTTAATTTCTGACTTATTTACAGCGTGTTTTTTCCTGGGTGTAGATCCACCCCTGGACTATTCATCCCTTCCCCCCCCCCCCGAAGAGAATCCTGCACATCTGAACTTAGCCAGAACAAGAGTGTTGTGGAAGGCAAGTATTCTCTGGGCTTTTCCTTTCCCAAACCCATTGATGTGGGACCTACATCAATACACACACATATTATTCTCTCTCTCTCTCTCTCTCTCTCTCACACACACACACACACACACACATGCATGAGTGTTATCTGGTTCTCCTACGCCCAGTACATATTTCATCTGCACATTTCATTCAGTCATTAAACAGGTATATTTAAAAACGAAATGCCTGTTGAATACACTTTATTGAGAGTTCGTGTGAGTGTGGGGGTGCACAGAACCACAGCCCACTAGCTGCACCAGTAGAAATTCCTTCCTACAGCTACCAGCTGAGATATCCCACCAAATTATTAATTATTATCATCATCATCAATAATAATAATAATAATACCCCGCCCATCTGGCTGGGTTTCCCCAGCCACTCTGGGCGGCTCCCAACAGAATATTAAAAACATGATAAAACATCAAACATTAAAAACTCCCCTAAACAGGGCTGCCTTCAGATGTCTTCTAAAGTTATTTTATTTCTTTGACATCTGATGGGAGGCTGTTCCACAGGACAGGCGCCACTACCAAGAAGGCCCTCTGCGTGGTTCCCTGTAACTTCACTTCTTATAATGAGGGAACCGCCAGAAGGCCCTCAGAGCTGGACCTCAGCATCAGGGCCGAATGATGGGGGTGGAAACGCTCCTTCAGGTATACTGGGCCGAGGCCATTTAGGGCTTTTAAGGTCATCACCAACACTTTGAATTGTGCTCGGAAAAGTATTGGGATGCAGTATGTTTGTAGGAGGAGGACAGAAGAAGCACGTTGAGCAGGGATGCTGCTGCAACCCACTTATCTAGGGCTCATGTATGAATTTGCAGTCTCAGAATGCTCACCTCAAGGAAGCAGTGAGCATTATAAGCTCCCAAATCTGGCTTGAACTAAAATCTGAGCCAGATAGAACCCACGCTTTTATCTGTATTTACCCAGCCAGCCCCCCAACGCCCCTCTTCCTTTCCAACTTCAGCCAGATGGGCTGGTGTCGGCAGCAGCAATGGGATTGCTCGAGCCTGGTGCAAGATGCAAGGCAAAGGGTCTCTTCCTCCTCCCCTTGTCCAGCCCCTGGCAGTAGCAGCATCGCAGAGACCAGAACAGGATCTCACTTTCCCCTTTTGCATGGGCTGAGCAGTATCACTACTGTCACAAGCAGGCTAACAAGTCAATGTGATTTGAAGGGAAGGCTGTAAGAGTTTAGGGCAGGCACCCCCAACCTCCAGATGTTTTGGACTACAATTCCCATCATCCCTGACCACTGGTCCTGTTAGCTAGGGATCATGGTCAAAACATCTGGAGGGCCACAGGTTGGGGATGCCTGGTTTAGGTGATGAGAGTGCTGGATGGGTTGGGGAAAGGAGGTTATTATTACAGTGGTACCTTGGTTCTCAAATGCCTTGGTACTCAAACGCCTTGGTTCCCAAATGCCAAAAACCCGGAAGTGCTCCGTTTTTCAAATGTTTTTTGGAAGCCGGATGTCCGATACGGCTGTCGGCTATTGTTTCTGGGGCACCTGCACCAATCAGAAGCTGTGCCTTGGTTTTCAAACATTTCAGAAGTCAAATGGACTTCTGGAACAGATTAAGTTTGGCGCTTTTGTTTTTGCTATTTACCGTATTTTGCGTTTTTGCTTTTGAGGCTTTTTCGGTTAATTTGTTTTTGTGGCTGTGTGGAACCCAGTTCAGCTACTGACTGATTGATTTTGTGATTGCGGAAATGGATAACCCCCCCCCCCCAATATCCAAACAATGATTATTACCAGTGCAGGTAAGGGGAAAAAATTTAAAAATTTAAATTTTTATCATTTACAATACTGTCTTATTTATTTTATAGTACAGTACATTGATTATTGCTTTCATTTCATAGATCAATGGTCCCATTGGATAGTAAGATTCACGCTAAATTGCTGTTTTAGGGGTTGTTTTTAAGTCTGGAACGGATTAATCCATTTTGCATTACTTTCTATAGGAAAGCACGCCTTGGTTTTGGAACACCTTGGTTTTGGAATGGACTTCCTGAATGGATTAGAAGAAGAAGAGGAGGAGTTTTGATTTGATATCCCGCTTTATCACTACCCTAAGGAGTCTCAAAGCGGCTAACATTCTCCTTTCCCTTCCTCCCCCACAACAAACACTCTGTGAGGTGAGTGGGGCTGAGAGACTTCAGAGAAGTGTGACTAGCCCAAGGTCACCCAGCAGCTGCATGTGGAGGAGTGGGGAATTGAACCCGGTTCACCAGATTACGAGTCTACCGCTGTTAACCACTACACCACACTGGCTCTCACTGAATTAAGTTTGGGAACCAAGGTACCACTGTATTATTATTATTATTATTATTATTATTATTATTACAGGTGGGTAGCCGTGTTGGTCTGCCATAGTCAAAACAAAATCGAAAATTCTTTCTAGTAGCACCTTAGAGACCAACTGAGTTTGTTCCTGGTATGAGCTTTCGTGTGCATGCACACTTCTTCAGATACACTGAAACAGAAGTCACCAGATCCTTAAATATAGTGGGGGAGTGGGGAGGGGTATTACTCAGAAGGGTGGTGGGAATGGGTGATAGGCTGATAAGTGTGGAAAACCTGTTGACGACTCTAAACGGCTGCAATTAGTCTTGCAGGGAAGGGGTGAGATGGCTAAAGATGGCTTTGTTATGTATAATGAGATAAGAATCCAATGTCTTTGTTCAAACCAGGTTTCTCCATGGTTTTAAGTTTGGTGATTAGTTGCAATTCAGCCACTTCTCTTTCCAGTCTATTTCTGAAATTTCTTTGTATTAAGACAGCTACTTTGAGATCTTTTATAGAATGTCCTGGGAGATTGAAGTGTTCTCCTACTGGTTTCTCTGTCTTGTGATTCCTGATATCAGATTTATGTCCATTTATCCTTTGGCGTAGGGTTTGGCCTGTTTGTCCAATATAGAGAGCTGAAGGGCACTGTTGGCATTTGATTGCATACACAATGTTGGAAGATGAGCAATTAAATAGTCCTGAGATGGTGTGTTTGATATTGTTGGGACCAGTAATGGTGTTATCCGGGTTTATGTGGCAGCAAAGTTGGCATCTGGGTTTATTGCAGGCTCTGGTACCAGTGTCCATGTTGAGTCCTGTTTTTGTATTATTGTGGGTGAGGAGCTGTTTGAGATTGGGTGGCTGTTTGTATGCGATGAAGGGTCTTCCTCCCAGAGCTTGAGAAAGAGAACTGTCATTGTCTAGGAGAGGTTGTAGATCTCTGGTGATGCGTTGTACTGTTTTAACTTGGGAGCTGTATTTTAGTTTAGTTCTAAAATATCCACCTGATGAAGTTAAACAACAGATCGACAGAGCCAGACTGATACCCAGAGAGAACTTGCTGCAAGACAGACCCAAAAAAGAAAATAACAGAACACCACTAGTCATCACATACAGCTCCCAAGTTAAAACAGTACAACGCATCACCAGAGATCTACAACCTCTCCTAGACAATGACAGTTCTCTTTCTCAAGCTCTGGGAGGAAGACCCTTCATCGCATACAAACAGCCACCCAATCTCAAACAGCTCCTCACCCACAATAATACAAAAACAGGACTCAACATGGACACTGGTACCAGAGCCTGCAATAAACCCAGATGCCAACTTTGCTGCCACATAAACCCGGATAACACCATTACTGGTCCCAACAATATCAAACACACCATCTCAGGACTATTTAATTGCTCATCTTCCAACATTGTGTATGCAATCAAATGCCAACAGTGCCCTTCAGCTCTCTATATTGGACAAACAGGCCAAACCCTACGCCAAAGGATAAATGGACATAAATCTGATATCAGGAATCACAAGACAGAGAAACCAGTAGGAGAACACTTCAATCTCCCAGGACATTCTATAAAAGATCTCAAAGTAGCTGTCTTAATACAAAGAAATTTCAGAAATAGACTGGAAAGAGAAGTGGCTGAATTGCAACTAATCACCAAACTTAAAACCATGGAGAAACCTGGTTTGAACAAAGACATTGGATTCTTATCTCATTATACATAACAAAGCCATCTTTAGCCATCTCACCCCTTCCCTGCAAGACTAATTGCAGCCGTTTAGAGTCGTCAACAGGTTTTCCACACTTATCAGCCTATCACCCATTCCCACCACCCTTCTGAGTAATACCCCTCCCCACTCCCCCACTATATTTAAGGATCTGGTGACTTCTGTTTCAGTGTATCTGAAGAATTATTATTATTATTATTATTCACTATAATTTATTGTCCACCCTTCACCCTAAGGTCCCAGGGTGGGTTACAACATTAAAACACAACATTACACCACAATATTTAAAACCACTTAAAACTACTTAGAATCCCAGAATTTCTATATATGGGGCTTCATAGGGTGTGAGGGTGGAAATAAGGCAGGCTATTTTTCAGTTTCTACATCACTAATCTCAGGCAAAAGCTTCTCTATGGCCAGGTTTATTTTAGAAAATCAGAAGGGAGGCTGTTAGCTTTTATTTATGATTGAGGAATGTTTGCAACAGTCTCTAGAATAGGAGGGGAGCCTTTGAATGCAGCTCAAATAGCTTCGCACTGGAACTCAAATCCCCACTCTCAATCTTCGCCAAAGGGCCGAATCCGGGCCAATTTTACATAACCACTTTTTGAGTTTATTTTCCCTAAAAGAAGAGTCGTCTTTTGTCTGCTTGGACAGAACATGGCTGTATTTTGGATCACCTGCATGCATAGATCCCTGACCATTCTTCATAGAAAAAGCTTCTAGCAAGTCACACCATGAGCAACGAGTTTTCACACCTTCAACCTGGGCAAGTAAAATGTTTGCCCAACTGGAACAAGTGCAGCCGAAATGGACTTGCTCCCCGAAAAGCACCCTCAAAAGTCCACACGCGCACATTGGGATGCCGTGCATTCTGCCCTGCAAAAGCTCGTGTGCATTGGCTACCTCAATGTGGCAAATGATAAAAAATTTATTTCGGTAATTTATATCGCACAGCTGGTGTTTTGAAGTGTTTGCTCAGCGACGAACAGCTGTATTTAATATTTGGCAACCGACCCGCAATGGCATATCACAGCGGTTTTGACATTTCAACCTTTAGGCAGCGTTTTCA
The DNA here is from genome assembly GCF_009819535.1 of Lacerta agilis. Lineage (NCBI taxonomy): Eukaryota > Metazoa > Chordata > Lepidosauria > Squamata > Lacertidae > Lacerta > Lacerta agilis. Next base: position 12,688,871 of record NC_046316.1, read on the forward strand.
GACATTTGCTAAAGAACCTCTTCATGCCTGCCGGAGGATTTGCAGGCACGTTCGAGGTGGGTTCCCAGCCGGTTTGCGCAAGCCAATGTTAGGCTTCATCATCACCCGTTATTCCCCACGTGCATGTCCTAAAACAAATCCATCACTCCACAGAAGCCGCTCAATGCAAATGGAGATCTTAAGCAGTAGAAAAGCTGCCTTTCAACTCTTCTCACCAAGAAACCCTGACAAATCTCCAAAGGACTCTCGGGTAAATTATGCACGGTTGTTATTTGATGGTTCATTTGCAATACTATTTGACGTTAGGTGGTGTCGCGCAGAACCAAAAACTGACATGCCTGCTGCAGAAAACCTCCTAGGCTAAGATCTCCATTCTAGGCTTGCCTGGTGACATGTCTCCGGCCCCCATAATACCCTAGGAGTGTTTTAAAACAGCTTATGCCATTTGACAGGTAACATTCAATGGCAATTAGTATTTTACAGCTGGCGTCTTGTGAGATTTCACATTTGGAGCTTTCCGAAACAAACAAAAGCCTAATTTAACCCTTAATCAACTTAATTTTTTAAAAAATAGTTTAGCACTCTGAATAAGCATGCTGATCCTCTGGGAATCATTGTTCAGGTGGGATAAAGGATGCAAACCTGTATCAATTGTCCCGACCCCCCAGCCGCAATGCTCCTATCCTTGTTCATCAGGGCCATGAGGTGCCTGGCTAGCTCAGTTGGTTAGAGCAAGGTGGTGATAGAACAAAGGTCACAGGTTCGATCCCCATATGGGACAGCTGCATATTTCTGCATTGCAAGCAGTTGGACTAGATGATCCTCAGGGTCCCTTCCAACTCTACAATCCTATGGGATGCGCAGGGAGTTTATACAACAGCAGGAGTTCAAACAGCCCATGGCAGGAAGTAACTGGACGGGAAGTAATAAGATGTTTTCTGTTTCCTTAGGCTGCATACAAATTATACCTTCAAAGCACGTTATTTCTCTCAAAGAATTCTGGGCTCGGTAGTTTGTTAATGGTTGCTGGGAATTATAACCGTCTTTCTACTTTTGATGAGGGTAACCTAAACATACATAATAAAGGATTTATTATACCAGTGGTTTTCAACCAGTATGCCATGGCACCCTGGGGTGCCATGAATGATGGACGGGGTGCCGTGGGCAACACTGGCCTCTGTTCCTCTTTCCTTCCCTCCCTCCTCGGATGCCCTCTCTCACATCTCTGCCTCCCAAAGGCTTGTGTGGCTGTTTGTTGCAGCAACCCTGGCTACAAGCTCTGCAGGTGAATGGTGCCTCTGGGGCTGGTTGACAGCAGCTGAGGCAGCTTCGGAGCAAGCAAGCAAGCAAGCAAGCAGCGGACCCCAGCCCACCAGCCCTTGCTTTTAGGAATGGGCAGACAAGTCCTAGCCCTCTGTGGGGCAGTGTGAGAAGGCAGCTCTCTTTGGGGCAGTGGGGGGGGGCAGCTCAGAGACCGGGGCAGGGGCAGCGGCTGCCCGGAGGACTCCCAAGGAGAGGGGAGAGGAGAAGAGGCTGAGGGAACACGCTCCAAGGGAGGGTGTTTGAGAAAGGGCGAGGGGCTGCCAGCTCTGCAGGGAAGGGGTGACACAACTGGGCTCCTGAGCCCCACAGGGGTGCCACCGAAAGAAGGTAGCTGGTCAAGGGAGCCGTGGACTCAAAAAGGTTGAAAAGCTCTGTATTATACATTAATGACTATTAAGCATTTCTTGAAAGTTTTATGCAGGGCTAATATTAAAACTCAGCATACTAAGTTTTGGGATGTCGCCCTTCTGGGAAAATGAACATACAAACTGAGAATCACCAGAGGCCTACGTAAAACGGATAATTCTGTACCAGTTTTGGTTCGACTTTATCTCCTTGGTAGGTACGGAGGAATATGGGGAAGAACCTCCACCTGCTTTGGAAGAAATTTACTAATATTTTAACACAGAATGTAAGCTTGAGCTTAATATTGTGACAAATTTCCCTCGACATGGTAGGGTGTCTGAGTTGTTTAGCATTTATGATTATTGAATTCAGCATGTGTGCCTCTTTTACAGCTCTAAGTACAATTTCCCAAGATATCATACTCCTTTGGTTTGTTTGTTTGTTTGTTTAATTTGCTTTATTCAAAGATTTTTTTCCTTATCATACGGTTTACAGTTTGTTTTTAACACAGTTGCTGCTTGCTTGTTAATATACTGTAACTATATTTTTTTTGTATGTTTGTAACTCTGTGATGGGCAAACTGCAGCGCCCAAAACATTATCCACAGCAGCTGCATCAAGAGTTCACTGGCTACTTTATAACTTCTGTTTAGAGTTCAGCCTAGTTAAATGAAACAAAAAGCTGTGTGTGTGCATGCTGTGTGTGTGTGTGTGTGTGTGTGTGCATGCGCGAGTGCATGCATGCTTCAAGGGTTGTGTGGAAGGAGTAAGGAAATTAAAAGTTCACTAGCGGCATTTCTTTATCATAAGTTAGTTTCCACTAAAGCTGAAACTAACTGGGCATCACATAAGAACCTCTGTGAATTTTGAAGCTGAATATACCCCGGATATGCTCTGAACACTTAAAACATTTGCTGAACAGTAATTGAATACTTGATATCTATATTTGACACCCAGCAATCTCTTTTTTTTTTCATTATTTGACAGTATTCAAGGGCTGGCACAGAATGGTGTTTCATGTCTGACAGTATTTAAAAATTGGGACACGGTAGTATATTTGACAGCTCACAGCTCAGGAGATTGTCCTGCCAAAAATCAAAACGATCAAGAGATGACAAGAAGTATTAAAGCGCTCCCATTTTCAATTTTGGAGGCCTACTCCTGCTCTCACGACCCAAACCCGAGTTTGGAATTTTAAATTCCGCATTCCAAAACCCAAGTCCTGAAAGCCTCGCTTGTGCACTTGTGAATGTTCACCCCGGCTCCACATCCTTATCTATCTTTATAGTCGTCGTGAGCAAGTCGGTTCTTCCTCTGCGTCACCAAAACGGCCTCCCGTTTCCCTCCAGCTCAATGCTGGGCGATGTCACCTTGTCTCCTCGGCCGGTTGGAGGAGAATCAAACGCGATGGAAACCTGGTGGAGGGGCTTTGATGCCTTCCTGCCGCAGAGCCGATTTGCTCTTCAGTCACCAAGTTAGATTAAAATGGAACCTCGGGTTTTGTTTTTTTTGTGGTGGGCTGGAGCAGAGCGCCAGTTCTCAGGGTATACACGGGGAGATTATCGCTGGACCTGAGGCAACCGCTCAGCAGCTCCTGCAAAAGGAAGCCCACGCAGCACCCCCTGCTGCTGCCTTTTGTAAAGGTTGGGATTTCTGAGCCTGCCGTTGTGGAGTACTGTCAAGGTCAGCAGGTTTGGGTTCACTGAACGGTCAGGATGGTTTGAATTACTGGTGCTGTCTGCCGATTCCGCCACTGATTGCTCCCTGCTCTGGAGCACCGGCGGTGACAAGATGCTGCCCGTGTCGCGCGCCGAGATGGCAGCATGACCCTTGGGGACAGGCTTTCCGCGGTAGGGAGGCTGGGTGCCACGAAAAAACGAGGGTGGGGGGCAAGGATGGAAAATGGCACCCTGTGCTTTGACTTGGCCTGGGGACATGAAACGATGCTTTTCTGCTTCCAAATCTCTGTCCCCCCACCCTTAAAGAGCCCCTTATTTCATCTTGATCTTATGAGGGCAGGAACCACATCCCGAGCTGGAAAGGACGGAGATTACCCATCATTCCTGGAAGTAACCAAATCCGAAAGCTACTTTGATGGCTCACCTAGCACTCTGCCAACTTATCGGTCTATCCCTGGATCCTGTCCTGGTCATAGCCCCCAAACTATGTGCAATGTTGCAGTGCCCAGCAGTTCATCCTGAAGCTAGATGATGAGCATATCTAAGAAGAGAGTCGTTGTGGCCAAGACAGATACACTTTCTACAGCTGTGGACTTAGACCAGGGATGTACTCCAGCCTTCCTTTTAAATTATTTTTACCATTAATTCATTAATTCTTACTCACCCACTCATACGTAAATGCTTACGCCCTCCCTCCTAACACCCTTCGGACATTCTGCTTTGGGGTATGGCTTCTTGCCCTCCAGATGAGGCCTGGGTGGCAGGTGCAAGGACTTCCAACTATGGTATGGGACTAGTCAACACGAGAGGCCTTGTGATGACTCGAGAGGACAGCTCACCTGCTCTCACGAGGGCGTCAATGCCTAACTCCACCCCTTTGAGCGCCTTCCCTCATGGTTTTGTCCCAACTTTGCCACACCATGGCTGCTCGGCTGCTCCTCTGGGGATTGGGGGAAGAAGGACAAGTCCAGGTGGCTCTACTAATGCCAGCGATTAGGTCACACGCGCCATCTTGCGAGCATCGGACCCAAATCGTCTAGGTGTGCAGGCCACAGCAGCAAATATCCACAGGTGGGGGTAAATGCTCAGCCAGGAATCTTTCACAACCAGGGCTCTCTACCACCTGTCCTAGTTCCAGCTGCCAATCGGATCAGATTTTGTTTATTTTACAGACCTACAGGGCCAAGCTTGCTCACTGCTCTGTAAGCTCCCTGTCTGCTCATAACGCATCGGCCGTTTTGGATACAGATAGCCAGATCCACAGACTGTGCAGAGCCTACATGACATACCCTCCAACATTTCGCCAATGAAAAATAGAGACAATTTATTTAATATAATAATAATAATAATAATAATAATAATACCCTGCCCATTTGACAGCCACTCTGGGCTGCTTCCAACAGATATAAAGAAATAATAAAACATTAAACAATTTTTTAAAATCCCTATACAGGGCTGCCTTCAGATGTCTTCTAAAGGTGGATATTGTTACTTATCTCCTTGGCTCGCATGACTCCATACCCTCCAACATTTCTCCAATGAAAATAGGGGTGTGCCCCCATACTCTCCAACATTTCTCTGATGACAATAGGGAAAGCGGGACATTCCGGGATGAAATCAGAAACCGGGGCGGCTTCTGTAAATCCGGGACTGTCCCTGGAAAATAGGGACGCTTGGAGGGTCTTAACAACACACCCACCTGCCCTGTCATTGGCTTAAAGGTGGTCAAGGTCTTAGAGAAGACAAGAAGCCCAGCAAAACAACGCAGGGACCAGGAGTGTTCCAGCAACCGTCTCCTCCGCCCCAGTTCTTCACAGCCCCCTCCCCTCCTTCACTTTCTGCTGGATGGAGGAGCCTGCCTGGCTCCTAGAGTCTTGCTGGTTTACATTAATGAGATACATAAAGCTTAATCCTGCGGTGGCCTGAGCAGCTCTACAAAAGGAAGTAATAGCAGCCCGCCATGAGCGGTGTCGCTCAGGTAATTGGTTTATCTATCTGGAAGCAGGGGTAGCAATCTCCACCCAGACAGACTAGTAGTAAAGTCTCTTCCTTAAGGCTATTTCCTTTGTCTTTTCAATTGCTTTGCACATCCATGTGAGAGAGGGAGAGAGAGAGAGAGAGAGAGAAAGAGAGAGAGAGAGAGAGAGAGGAGAGGGGGGGAATGTTAATTTGTGAATTAATGGCTTTTCTCAGCGGAATTGTAAATTCAAATGTCATCTCACATGGTGATACTGCGCCTGGGCTTCTGAGGAAGAAATGATAAACGCCCCCCCTCCCCATCCTCCCCCCTCCCCAACATACACACACAGACACACGTTTGGCTCCTCTCCTCAAGAGAGAATCATGTAGGGCAAAACATGCTACTTTTAATTTGCAGTAACAGCACAACAGAGAATGCGGAGGTGGCCGTTTCCCAGCCCTCCTCCTCCTCCTCCTCCTCCCTCGCATAACCTGGATGGCTCCCCGATTGTGTCTCCCCTCTTGCCCATTTCAAACATGTCCGAGAGCACAAATTGTTTCCGCTCTACCCTTTCCCCTTCCTTCCTTCCTTCCTTCCTTCCTTCCTTCCTTCCTCTCCACCCCTGCCAACCACTACCGAGAGCATCACTGGGGAGTGGGGAAGATAGGGTCCCCTTTCCAAAGGGTACCGTGCTCCCTTCTCCTTCAGTAGTCAGGTGAATTAATGACCCTGAATTTAAAGTGAGCGCTGATATTCCAGCCTTGTCTGCCTGCCTTGCAAAAAAGGGGAGGAAGGCTTCATTGTTCCTGAGCAGGAGGCGGGCAGTGGTGAGGGAGATTCATGGATGGAGATTGAATATGCAATTTTCTTTCACCTTGCCAAGAGCTGCCCCTGGGCTGTGCCTGGCCTAAATTCCCCCCCCCCCCCATCCTTCTATTTTCCCCATCTCTGCCATCTCTGGGCCCTCCTACCTCCCTTTCATTCTTTCCAGAAAATTACCTTCAAAATTGATTTCCACTTTTACAAACAAATATAATGGGAACATGAAAGGGGGGAAAAGGCAAGTCCGTGCTATGATGAATTAAGGCTGTCAGAGGCTCTTCAAGTCATCTCTGCTTTGTTTTACAGGCCAATCGGGGTTTTCTCTTGTCAATGGTAGGTACTGCCAGCCACTTCCTGTCTTAGCACTGGGAGGGGTTCCCTAGAAATTATCTAGTCTGCCCTCTGCCCAGAGGCAGGTGACCCTGTCACCCTGGCGAATACAGCTGAATTCAACAGGACTTACTCCCAGGTAAGTGGGGTTAGCATGGCAGCCTTCGTTATAAATGATTTGGCACAAAAGAATGGTCTTGATGTTTTATATTGGAGTCTAGAACTTGTGGGGAGATGCATCACAAAAAGAAGAAGATAAGAAAGACCATTTGTGGGTGAGCAGTAGATTAACACATGGCGGTTGGCGCTGTGCTCTAAACCACCGAGCCTCTTGGGCTTACGGATCGGAAGGTTGGCGGTTCAAATCCCCATGACGGAGTGAGCTCCCGTTGCTCTGTCCCAGCTCCCATAGCTGTCAACTTTTCCCTTTTCTTACGAGGAATCCTATTCGTAATAAGGGAATTTCCCTTTAAAAATGGGAAAAGTTGACAGCTATGAGCTCCTGCCAACCTAGCAGTTCAAAAGCACGCCAGTGCAAGTAGATAAATAGGTACCACTGCGGCAGGAAGGTAAATGGCATTTCCGTCACGGTGTTCCATCGCGCCAGAAGCGGTTCAGTCATGCTGACCACATGACCCAAAAAAGCTGTTTGTGGACAAACACCGGCTCCCTCGGCCTGAAAGCGAGGTGAGCGCCGCAACCCCATAGTCGCCTTTGACTGGACTTAACCATCCCGGGGTCCTTAACGTTTCACTTTTACCTAACAGATGGTAGGTCTATAAAGAGTTGTCATTCCCAGGTTGCAAACAGCAGAAAGAAACAGAGCCCAACATGTTAAAAGCTTTAAAAGTAAGCACTGTCAGTCAAGAGGTTAGTAGGACATATATTGCAGATGGATGGCGGTGAGAAGAAGCCAGTGTTTTTCCTGCTCCCATACACCTCTCTGAATTTGAATTCAGGGGGAGCCTGGGAACTGTGCCTTCCGCTTGCGACAAAACAATTCGGATGACTCATTTGTCCTGACCCGGGATCAGGTGCCACAAGCAAACGTGCAACTTTCGCGTCACAGAACTGGCCTGTGCATTTTCTGAGTCATCCTTCTTCCTCTCCTTCCCTCCTCCTCCTCCTCCTTCAGATTGCACTGACTGACTGACTGACAGGCATCTCTCATTCCTACATCCTAATCTACTTGCTGGAGTGAGAACTTGACCTCTGGGAGCAAAGCTGGGAATAAACTGCCTCTTCAAAGCACAGCTTCATCTGGAGGCTGAAGGAAGCTGTTAAACACACCAGTCCGCCCTAACTTTTTTTTTTTGTCGCGGTAGAGATTAGCGCAGCCTAGCTATCTGCAGCAGCAGAAGACAGGCAGCAGTAAGGAGGGCGCGGCTGCATAACTAGAAGGTCACACGGGTTGCCACAGCCACATCACAAAACTGCTCTTGTGGAAAAGGCCAGGGGTCACTGCTTTGCTGCAAGGCCACAGTCCTCCCGCTGATGGCAAAATGTGGGTTTCCTCAGTACACAAACTTCTGCTGTACCTCATCGAGAATACATGTTCAGCTGTGCCAGAAAACCCCCAAGAGTTTGGGGGTTCCCAAGCCCCTCAGAGCTTAGGGCCGCTGCTCCTTGCCTCTTTCAGCAACACAGGTGATGCTCTCAACCCCGCTATTAGACAGACTGAGACAACCACCTCAGGCAGCAGATGCGGGGGGGGGGGGGCGCACCAGCTCCCAGTTCTGCCTCCTGAGCCCCCAAACCATTTCCTTTTATTGTCACATCACCTGTTCTGCCCCACCACAACCCCGGTTTGGCCTACTGCCTCAGGTACAATGGAGGATGCTACCCTCTCCTGTCACCTAAGTAGGCACCATCTTCTCCTTTCCTTTGTACAGCAAAATGTTTTGGGACAGCCCTCACCCCCTCTGTCTTTTTGTCAGACCAGAGGTATTGCTGCTGTGGGAGAGAGTGTGGCTGCCTTGGCCGAAAACTTAATGCACACACACCAAGAATCCTGGGGTCTGCAGTGTACCCCTCATAGAGCTACAGTCCCCAGCACCCTTAGCAAACTATATTCTCCAGGATCCTTTGAAGGGGATAAATGTGTTTTAGAGGTATCACATATACACAGCCTGTATCTAGCCCAGCCAAGCATTTCCTTTACCCTCCCTTAGGGCTATAAACAGCCACTGCCTTCTTCAGATTTCTCCTCTAACCCCTCCCCATTTTTCTTGAGTTTCAGGGCTTCCGGAGCCAACAGTTACATAAGAGCATATGGGAAAGAATAGACTCTTTAGGGATTCGTACTAGACTGCAACAAACAAACAAACAAAATTTATTTGTACCCCATCCGTCTGATGGAGTTGCCCCAGCCACTCTGGGCAGCTTCCAGCAAATACATAAACATAATCAAACATCAAACATTAAAAACTTCCCTATACATGGTTGCCTTCAGGTGTCTTCTAGAGGTTCATGCTAGTCACTTTGACAGAGTTAGAATCAAGGGCGTTAATTTAAGGGTCAGGCAGTTGTCTCGTCCCATGTTGCCCATTTGGATCACCTCTTGAGAATATTTCTAGTCTCCTTTTTGGTCCTTATCAACAAGGGAAAAGGGGCTGCCTTCAAAGGAGTTGCCACCCTAGTTTCGAGAACTCTTATTCCAGTTCCCCTGGGAGTCAGGCTTCTTCCGCCCTTCCTTCATCTCTTAACTCCACTCTTACTTCAACAGCTTTGCAAGCAGGCAGAAAGTACCCGTGGTTGGCACTTGCAAATAAATAGACAGCTGCCTCTTTTACAGATCCTTTAGCTCGTGCGCATGGAAGCTATAACTAACACAGTCGGCTCAAATGCCTAAAAGCCAAAGAACATTTGCATAATGTGCGTTCTTCTGTGGTCTGTATTCTAATGACAGGGAACTCTTCATCTTTCAGCTTGTAGTAAACCTGGACACTGGAAATGCTGTCCGGACTGTACACAAAAGTGCCCATGTCACCTCCAGCAGCAATGCAGACAGGAAGCACGGAATAAAGAAAACCAAATTCCTTTCTGCCTTAGGTGAATAACAGAAACAAAGCAACCTTTATTGAAATATCCACATGGCATGAAAAGGGCTAGTTTCGGTTGTGCTATCAAAACGTATCATCGGCCTACCAATGCAAGCACACTGCCTGAAAAATCAACATCACATGACAAAGCTGTATCCCTGTGACAGCATTGCAGGGCATGAGACAACGGGAATGTGGAAGTATCATACGTAAAAAAGAATGTAAGATTAGCCCTGCTGGATCGGACTAAAGGCCCGTCCAGTCCTGCATCCTCTTCTCATAGTGGCCAAACATCCGTGTGAGGAGCCCGCAAGCAAGACCAAAGAACAGCAGCATTCTGGCCACAAAATCCTCAGACCTACCAGCTCAGAATCAAAACCAGGAGCCAGTAGCAATTTTTAAAAAAATGCCCTGATATATGGACCCTTGTCAGCACTCTGGCGGAAGCATTCTGCATCAGCTGCAATTTCCAAGCAGTTTTCAAATCAACAACAACAACAACAACCCCCCAGCCACTCTGGACAGCTCCCAATAGAATATTAAAAACATGAAAAATACATCAAACATTAAAAACTACCCTAAACAGGGCTGCCTCCAGATGTTTTCTAAAAGTCAGGTAGTTGTTTATTCCTTGACATCATCATCATCATCATCATCTAATAATAATAATAATAATAATAATAATAATAATAATAATAATAATACTTCTCACCCATCTGACTGGGTTGCCCCAGCCACTCTGGGCATCTTCCAGCATATATAAAAACATAATAAAACATTGAACATTAACAAAACTTCCCTACACCTTCAGATACCTTCTAAAGGCTGTATAGTTACTTATCTCGTTGGTTTGGGGGGGGTCAAATAATTCCATACCCTCCAACATTTCTCCAGGGACATCCTAAGGAAAAGCAGGACATTCCGGGATCAAATCAGAAACTGGGATGGCTTCTGTAAATTCTGCACTGTCCTTGGAACATAGAGACACTTAGAGGGTATGCGGTGTGTTGCTAGAGACATCCCTTCAGTTTTGTTGTTTTACAAAGCAAGGCCCAAACTGGATAACTGAAGTGAACAAGATAACAAAAGTGTTTGGAAAGCACGCTACGTTGACAGGTGGAAATAATGGTTTTCAAAAAAAGAAGAACCACCCTTACCAAGGGTCCCTTTTGCTAAGAAAAAGAGCAGGTGTTTAACAGAGCTTTTTTTTTTAAAAAAAAAAAAAACCTTGTATCCTATGATTAAGTCACACTAGTTGTTATTCCCATAACTCCATACCCTCCAACATTTCTCTGGTGGAAATAGGGACGCCCTAAGGAAAAGCGAGACATTCCAGGATGAAATCAGAAACCGAGATGGCTTCTGTAAATCTGGGAGTTTCCCTGGAAAATAGGGACACTTGGGGGGCCTGGGCTTTCCAGCTTTGAGTGTTTGTTTATCTTTCCCCAGGGAAACTCACGTTTTACACCACTGAATTGGAACAAATGGCAGCCAGGTTTTCTATGGTGCCTAGAAAGCTTGGAGCCAAGGTGAGTGTCGATGAGCCCTATCGAAATAATAATAATAATAATAATTTTATTTATACCCCGCCCTTCCCAGCCAAAAAAAACGGGCTCAGGGCGGCTAACACAAATTAAAATCACAGCAAAAAACATAAACACAATCAATTTAAAATAACAGATTAAAATACAAATTTAAAAATTCGATATTAAAACTGCAGTCTCATTTTCAAATAACCCACCAATAAAAGAATGAAGCATAAATATTAAACAGAAACCAACCCCAAGGCCAGGTGGAACAGCTCCGTCTTGCAGGCCCTGTGGAAAGATGCCAAATCCCGCAGGGCCCTGGTCTCTTGTGATAGACTGTTCCACCAAGTCGGGGCCAATACTGAGAAGGCTCTGGCCCTAGTTGAGGCCAACCTAGCACCTTTGTTGCTCGCGACCTCCAAAAGATTATTATTTAAGGACCTTAAGGTCCTACACGGGACATACCAGGAGAGGCGATCCCTTAGGTACGAGGGTCCTAAGCCGCATAGGGCTTTAAAGGTCAAAACCAGCACCTTAAACCTGACCCTGTACTCCACCGGGAGCCAGTGCAGCTGGTAAAGCACTGGATGAATGTGTCTGGATCTCTCTCCTCCAGAACAGGGTGCTGCTGGTTCGCTAACCCAAGCCGTACTCCCAGTCTGTGCTAACATGGAAGGTTGTGTGTTCATCCCAAGCACTGTACATTAGAAATACCAAAGGTAGCAGAACCTTCACCCACTTTCAGCAAGGGTCTCCGCTTCCCTCGGGAACTTGACACAGTGCTTTCCCTCGCTTAATCCTTTCCCCACTGAATTGCTCAACTTAATCAAGAGTAAGCTTTCTAAACATTTCTTTCCCCCTTCACTTTGTCTCGATTACATTTGGCCCGGGGCCAGAAATGGAAGGAAAGCTCAAACCACTTATTTCCTGATTTGGGAAGGCAGCAATTATGACATTTGAGATAGCAGGCCACTCTAGCATCACGCCTCTCTCAGTCTTAAGTGGGCTTCCGCAAGCTGATGTCTCTGTCGCTCCTGTGTGGAACCCTAATCTAGAGATCTCTTCAATCTATAAATTACAGCCTCTCTTGTTCCTACAGTTACATAGACACAGGCAAGCAAGCACTCCCCCTCTACATATTTTTGTCCACCCTAAAATGGACAATAAGTGTGATTCCCTATTCCTTATTGGTCCGCTGCAGCAAAAACAATCACGAGCGTTGCGGCACCCTGAAGATTGATACATTTACTTGGGGCATCAGTTTTCGTGGGTTGGAGCCAAGCTGGACAGTTGTAATTGCCTAAATTCAAGGCCAGATCAAGGTAGTTGGGGGGGTCTCAAAATTGAAGGTCCCTTTCCCTAAATAGGAATGCATAAAATAAAGTGACTTATGTTATCTTAAAAACTATCAAAAAAAAAAAACCCACTGTGGACTACTGTTTCACAAACAACAAAATATTATGCAGAACTTGGTAAACAAAAAGAAAATACTTTGAGCATGTGCATTTTCTCATCTTAAGCTCATTTAACTCTTAATTCTTTTTGCTCACTTTTGGGTCGCTCTCCAACTCTGAGTCTAGCCCACCTCGCATGGCTGTTGTGAAGAAGGAGGCATAAAATGACAGCAAGTGAAGACTTTGTGCTTGTATCAGAGGCATCCAATTGGGTGACCTTTAACCAGAGTGATGTATCTCTGCAGTATAAACAGCCATGCCCCTCCGCCCCCTACAGATTAAAACAGCCCTAAAGCTTCAACCAATCTTAATCTGGCCTGGTTACTGCATGTTTTAGATGCATAAATCCCATTCAGCTGAGTGTACTTCCGGGCCTGTAGTCACTGGGGTTGTGGAAAGCCAAGTGATCTACTTTCAATCTTAAAAAGAAAGTGGTGACTCCCTGCTTGTGGAACACTCCCTCCCCAGGAAGGCTTGCCTGGTTCCTTCATTACATATCTTTAGGTGCCAGGCAAAAACATTCTTCTCCTCCCAGGCCTTTGGCTAATTAAACAACCCATTACCCATTAATCTCTCTCTTTCTCTCTGTGTGTGTGTGTGTAATTGTTTTTGTTTGTTATTATGGTATGTATTTTTGTGTTTTTATATTGTAAACTGCCTTGTAATCTTCGGATGAATGGTGCTGTGGAAATGTAACAAATTAAAAAAAAACAAACAGTGGGATTTTTTTAAATAAAAAAATTACAGGTAAAATAGTAAGGAGAAGCATACAGGCTGAATTCATAAAAGCACCGTATTAGGCTAAGTTTAGGATAAGCACAATAACCACCTTGTGAGTCTACAAGGGGCGTTTTTTGTCCTTTTTTTTACACGGGTGTATCTCAACAATTGTTTTTCTTTTCATGTCTTATTTTACCTTGCACACTTATGATTTTATACTGGGTACAAAAATCATTTTTTAATATTTTTTTAAATAAATACAGGTCATACTTTCCCTAATTTTCCCAGCAAAAGCACTGTTCTGCCCCAACTACAAAGCCAGTGAGAAAACTAACAGGATGTTATAATATATAGTTTATTTTATTAATAATAATTTAACTGTGTTTAAGCTTATCAGAATTTTTTATACAGTATCTGTCTATATTTAAGTAGTGCTCGCTTGGCACCAATATGTACCTGGGAGTAAGACCCATTAAAAACAAAGAGATTTACTTCTGAGTAGACATGTACAACATTGTACTGTACATTTGACTATACCATGAATTTTTCAGTTCCCGCAGAGCAGAAGATATGCCTCAGTCTCTTTGCATTTTGGGGGGGGGGTATTTTCCATTTGCCATTAAGGGGTGTTCTTTAACACATACCCAGCCTAACACTTATTAGGCTGTAGTATTTGCAGAGAATAGCTTCTAGGGTGAACCTGAGCTTAGATTATCCCCCCGCAGGAAAGATGTATTCCAGTTGCTAGAAAGGAAGGAAGGTCAAACAATGGAGGTTCCAAGGACTAGAACATGAGGTAGAAGCAGGAAAGAAAAGTGCATTAAGGGAGAGGGGTATTTAGGACCCCAGGGATTTAGCCTGGCATCTAAGCACTACTCTGACTTCACTCATAGGCTAAAAATACTGAAAAGTGGAAGCAGCGAGAGGCAGGATCATTTCACAGAAGTTGCTTAGATGATTGCCTGCACATTTTGTGTTACAACTTTCTTTCCAGGAGGGCTAGAAACTTCCAAAAGGAAAGGAAATAAAACTCAGCATCTTGCTGGCAGGCAGTGTGGAGAGTCAGTGTGGAGAGTCAGTGTGGTGTAGTGGGAGACTAGGGTTCAAATCCCCCCCCCCGGCCAAGAAACTAACTGAGTGACCTTGGCCTAGTTGCTGCCTCTCGGCCTAACCTACTTCACAGGTTTGCTTCCTTGGAGAAATAGGTGGGATATAAACACAATAAGTAAATAAAATAAAAGCATATGTCACCATAAATGTTTTTAAACCCTCTATATGTCTCAATGAGTTTGATGTGGTTTGAGGTAAATAAACACTGTAGCCTGGCAGCATAAGCCTCTGCAGAGTGGCTGGGGCAACCCAGCCAGATGGACAGGGTATTATTATTATTATTATTATTATTATTATTATTATTATTATTTAGAAGTATTATTTAGAAGTAAGTCCCATTAAGCTCAATGGAGTTTACTTTCGGGCGTTCTCTCTTACCTGGCAACAAGTTGCATTGAATTCTATGGGACTTAGTAGACATACAATTGTGCTATTAATCTCTCAGGTTTCCGTGCAGCCCTTCAAAATTGATTAGAACAATCACAACACAACAGTGTTCCTTTATATTGTGCTTTTTGAATGTTTGAAGCACTTTGTACATTCATTCATTTATCTTTACAACACCCACACAAGTCCAGTGATTTTGTTCTGCATTGCAGAAGGGGAAACCAACGATTGCTGAGCATTGATCACAAATCACACCCCCAGCATCACCACCAGCTCCTATGATAACAGTCCTGCCACCAGCAATTGCTTTGCCCACATCCATTTTTTCTTCTCAGTTTTTTTTTTGTTGTTGTTAAAATTTTCATCTGGACGGTATCATTTCACACATGAATATCAAGCCTAAGCCAAGGGTTTTCACTGTGTTTATAGGCACAGAGTTCTCTCCATATCATTGGTGCACATGAGTGCGCATATCAGTTTATGCCAACAGACACTGAGCATATACCAGCTGGAAACAAACGGAGACCATCTACATTTTCAGGAATCGTTATTGGTACCTGGCAACATGGACTGGCATGTGCGGATCAGCGTTTGATGGAATAGTATAGGCAAAAGTCACCATTGCCTAGTGAAAGGCTATGAATTAGTTGTGGTGCCGGACATAAAAACATATCCTTCCAGAAAGAAAGGAAATTATATCTCTACCTTTTTTCTGAAAGCTCCCCAAAAATCACATCCGTCAGTGTGCAAAGCTTATCACCCCATAAAAAACTTAAGGGCAGAGACACCAGAGAAGCTAATCTGTACGAGATCACATAGATCAATTACATTGCACAACTTAATTCTTTCATTTTGGGCTTGCAAACCATGAGCTAAAGAGACGGGCAAAAAGAGGAGAACATTTCCCCCCGTTTTCCAATTTTGAATGCATGTTTTATTTGTAGGGTGCCCAAAAAAAAAACACACAGCAGCTGTGTCTCTCTCTCTCTCCTTAAAAATAATTCTCACATTCCTAAACGTTCCTCTTACCTGGCGCTGAAAGCCAGATTTTGTTTCTTGTCTTAAATATTGCTTGGGGGTTGGGTATACAAAGTGGATCTTTCCAGAATCACCCTTTTGCTGCCTTTGATTAGAAATTCAGGATGATCCACCTTGGTGTGAGTGCAAGGCTCCATCTAGAAACTGGGAAGGGAGTTTGTGCCTTGGCTCCGGGAACAAAATAGGCTGGCTTTGCCTCCTAACGAGGATTCAGCTGGTCATGAAAGACTTTCCGGGCCAATCGAGTTGTGGTGGTGTTGGTGATGGGAAACCATCCCTGATCTATGACTAATCCAATATGCAAAGCACCTGCGAATCCTGGTCCAAAACTGGAGCTTAGGGGTGGTAAAAGGAAGGGGCAAAGAGAATGGGGATGAGAGGGGCAGAGCAAAGGGGATGGGGGGAAAGAAAAAGGAAATAAAAAAGGGAGGATGAACCCCTCCCTCCCCCTACCTTCGTCACGTTTTCTCTTCTCTCCATTCGACCGAGGAATCCCCAGAATCCCATTAATGGAGTAGGAGCCCACCGGATCATTGGAGGCACTGGAGACGGGAGGGGAGGCCGTACTGGGAACTGGACAAAATGAAAAGGGAGAGAGAGGCCCATGAGGAGAGCAAAAGGTAGAAAGCTACAGGATCACACCCTAGCCTCTCCGGAGGTGGCCCTGCTGCTCACCCCACTAAGGGAGACCCCCACCCCTTCGCCAAAAAATGCCTTTCAGCAGTCAACATAGCTTGCAAATCCTTTGCAAAACACTTATTTCTGTCACACAACCTATCTCAGTATGTTCAAGGCTGGCTAGAATTCTCCTGGTTATGCTGAAAACCCCAACTCTGCAATCGGTTTCGCCTACATCTATTTTGGTTTGCGTTTTACAAGACTGCGTTGTGCGTAGGATTTATTTACTTATTTTCAGAACGGAAATGTGTATACAGTGCTGCAGCGCTAGACGAATGCCTCGCTAGACGAAAAACCCGCTAGACAAATGGCATTCGCTAGCGGAAGGCTGCCCTGCAAGACGAAAAAGTCAATGGGGCTGCCTCGCAAGACGAAAAAAATTTCGGCGCGAAAACCTCTGCGCTGCATTGCCGATTCGCTAGACGAAAAATTCGCTCTACGAAGACACTCGTAGAACGAATTATTTTCGTCTAGCGGGGCACCACTGTAATGCATTTTTAAAAATAATGATAAAAATCAAAGCACTGTACATTATCTATCGCAGATCACTGTCTAACCGTAAAAATAATATTTCTCTCTCTCTCTTTCATTGTCTGCAGAAGCCTAGCAGATTAGAAAAGCTTTCAGGAAATGTATAAAAACTGAAGATGCCTCCTGAATCTCTGTTGGAAGAGCATTCCACAAGACTAGGCATGGTGGGTTGGCGGGTGAGAGAGAGAGAATGAATATTCAGATCCGATAGGGAAGATTAGAATTTTGCAACATGAGGGGGACGCTAAATTTTAAAGCAGTTCAACCTGCAGCTGCAGCTCACACAAGAGAAGATATTATTTACAACCAGTGCTTGAGTTACAGAAGGTACACTTCAGGGTTGGGCAGCCCTCTTAACTTTTGTGGTGGTGCCTTTGGCAACCGTTTCTAACAGATATATATGATTTAGTTAAATTTAGGGACTTGGGGACTTGGTTTGTGGGTTTTGTTAAAGGACTCTCCGGCTTCCTGACACCCCTCCCCATAATTAGAGCACTGTTTACAACCCATTGTCATCCTGCTAGCCTTCTAAACAGCTTATGCTGTTGGGTACTAGAACTGTCAAAAACTAGATGCCAGTCTCACGGTCAATAGAGGGTGGAACTACATGGTAGCTAAACACACATGGGTTGCCAACTCCGCATTTGCAAAATAATAATAATAATAATAATAATAATAATAATAATAATAATAATAATAATAATATATTTATACCCCGCCCATCTGGCTGGGGAAACTCTGGTCGGCTCCCAACAGAATATTAAAAACACGATAGAACATCAAACATTAAAAACTTCTGTAAACAGGGCTGCCTTCAGATGTCTTCTAAAAGTAAGGTAGTTGTTTGTTTCCTTGACATCTGATGGGAGGGCGTTCCACAGGGCGGGTGCCACTACCGAGAAGGCCCTCTGCCTGGTTCCCTACAACCTCACTTCTCACAGTGAGGGAACCGCCAGAAGGCCCTTGGTGCTGGACCTCAGTGTCCAGGCTGAACAGTGGGGGTGGAGCTGCTCCTTCAGGTATACAGGACCGAGGCCGTTTAGGGCTTTAACGGTCAGCACCAACACTTTGAATTGTGCTCAGAAACGTACAGGGAGCCAATGAAGGTCTTTCAGGACCGGTGTTATATGGTCTCAGCAGCCACCCCCAGTCACCAGTCTAGCTGCTGCATTCTGGATTAATTGTAGTTTCTGGGTCACCTTCAAAGGTAGCCCCACGTAGAGCACATTGCAGTAGTCCAAGAGTGTTTAAACAAGCCACAATTTTTTTTTTTGGTCTGAAAATGCCCCAACTGCTGGAAGTTTTCTTCCCAGCACCTGTTCCACTTGTGGGGGATGAGCAGGGGGGGGGGAGAGAAGGCCTCTTTCCTCATGACATGCAGTCCACAGCCTTTTTCAAGTATTCCTTTCGTAAAGGCTGTTGATGTATTGAACCATGTACATGCACTTCTAAAGGCAAACAGCCTCTCTCTGTCCTACAGTCTGTCCCCTTAGGACTCTCCATGACCCAGTCTAGCTACGGGTCTGCCAGCAGAAAAATTCTGCATCCCCAGGAACTTAATCTGAAAGGGCCACTCTCCTCCCCAACAGCCTCACCCCCTGAGACAGCCAAAATTGGTGCTTTCCAAAACTGAATATCAAGGAAGTATAGAATCATAGATTTGGTAGGGACTCTGAGGACCATCTTGTCCAACCTCCTGCAATGGAAACAGAGGAATCGAACCTGCAACCTTGGCATTTTCAGCACCGTGCTCTAACCAAGCGTATAAACAGAACCTAAAGTGAGCAGTGAAGCCATTCTGAAAGGACCCCGGCTGGCCTGGTTTGTTGTTGGTTAGAACTCCTGGTTAAGCAGGAATCCTGGAGCAAACCTTGCAGGGAGAGGTGCAAAAAAAAAGACTAGCGATGAGGCAAAATGGCCGCAAACATCTCTCCTCTAAATATTGGCTTAGTGGGATGTGTGAAGCAGATCCGTGGCTTGCAGTTAGAAAGCTACCTCTTTATCCGGCGTTAAGCTCAGTAAAAGCCAATTCAAAGAAAACGTATCCCGTGCGTCAGCACTGATTGGCAGGTGCCTGTTACTTCATAATCTGCTGTACGCATCACTTTGGGCTGTTAACAGCAATTAAAATGAACCACGAAACGCAATAAAATGCAAAAGCAAAATAAAGCGTAACAGCAGAGACAAGTGCAGCAGATAAAAAAGAGTTGTTGGATCAAAACATCTATTTGCCATTAATGAGCATCGTCCTACATTTGAGGGGATGTCAGAGCTAGAGAACAGTCTTCCTGCATTTGAAGACATCTTCCATTTGCTGGGCTGGGTACCATTTAATGATGGAGAACTATTAGAAGGTAGAGCAGGGTAGCATGAAAGTTGCCCATCGGCAGTTAGTGCCTGGAGAGCAGAGGGAGCAGGCACCCACATCACCTGGTCCCAGTCTCCCTCGCTATTTAAATTATAGCAACCCTTCCAAATTTGCATCAATTAGCATGTGCAAATGTTATGCAAAGTGCCTGTGCTGCCGCCACAAGCTCACCTTGTCCGTCCTCGGAGCAGCTTTGAAACTCTTTTAAATGAGATTTCACTTTACAAAAAATAAGGCACATTAATGCTTAGGGAAGTTTGAGTTTACTGCAGGGCAAATTGTTGGCCCTGTAATGTCAAAGTTAAAATAATTTTTGAATGACTGTTAAAAGAAAAGAAAAGAAACTCTCCTAAGTTCACCAGTTGTATTTCTTAGCCACTGAAATATCTCACCCAAGTCCTTCTGCTTGCTATATTTTTAGCAGTAAATGTACACCATACTTTTGAACATAGTTTTCTGTGAACGCGAGAAGCTGGTAAGTTGCTTGTTTAAAACACACACGTACCAGTGGCGTGTGGTCAGTGGACTATGGGGACTAGGTTAATCCCCTAAATTTTCCCGGTAAATCAGAGTATTAAAGTATTAAAGCCTGTTGCCTCCTTCCCAAAGTCCAGGAAGCTTCTGCCCATCTTGGGGGCGGGGCAGGGATGCACGATGCTCGGATGGGTCCAAGACCCTCCTGCCACTTTCCCAAGGCCTCCCCAGCTTTTGAAAGGAGTACGAGGGCTCCATCATCCTGTCAGAGGCCTGACACCTCCTTCCCAAAGTCCAGGAAGCTTCTGTCTGGCTTAGGGAGGGAGGCATGATGGTCATGCACGGGATGTTGCGATGTCAGCCCCCCCACAATCCCCCTTGCAAGCTGGTGCCTCTGGCCCTAACTTTCCCCCTACGAAAAAAATTCCCCACATACCACTGACACATACCCACTATTTTTCAAGAGTCTATTACACGACAGGTAAATATTAGAATCACAGCATGGCTAACAGTGAAAGGCTTCATGGGAATATCCCCTGCATAGGCTCACTCCTTCCAAACAAGCCTGTACCTTGGTTCTCGAACGTAATCCATTCCAGGAGTCCGTTCGACTCCTGAAACCGTTCAAAAACCAAGGTGTGGCTTCCGATTGGCTGCAGGAGCTTCCTGCACTCAAACAGAAGCTGCGTCAGACGTTCGGATTCCGAAAAACATTCGCAAACCAGAACTTCTGGGTTTGCAGCGTCCGGGAGCCGATTTGTTCGACAACTAAGCCGTTCGCTAACCAAGGTACCACTGTAATTGGTTACTGGAGCTCAGTGTTGCTGACAAGTGTCACCCAGTTAAACAACACATTTCCCATATTCCTGTACAACTAACCAGCAAAATCCCATTTTCCTTCTAGGGTGTGTATCTGCATCCCAACACAAATTAGGAAGGGTGGCCTATCCTGTTTCAGCACCTGAGGTGAAACGGGAATGTGCAGCCATCTCCCCCCATCACTGTGGCCCTCTTCCGCCAGCGACCAAACGTGTCCCCCACACACACCAAACTTGGCGAGAGTTAGGGAACACCTCAAGGCATTGCTGCTCATGTTCTCCACCCCATGGCAGGGAAGATGAGCAGAAACACTGCACACTGTGCCGTGGGGTGGGCAGGGTGCCAGCGCTTGCACTTCTGCCACCTGAGGGAGATACTTCACTCTGCCTCACGGGCAGGCCGGTTCTGCTCAGTAGGCCTGGGCAGGACTTGAATCTGCCATACTGATTACAGGCACTGCGTGTTTAAGTGAAACCACGTATGTTTGAAACACCATTGAAACATTGACATTGGGGTTTGCCCTGTTATTCAAGGTCTGTTTTACTTTAAAAGGGGGAGCCCAAGAGGGAGGGAAGAGTGTGGTTTGAGGAAGAAAGGAAGGGGGAAAGGGGCCCACTGACATTCTCTGCCCAAGGGCCCCCAGAAATCTCCAGCCTGCCCTGCTGGCAATGCTGAAAATTGATGCCGATGGAAGGCAAGTACTGCCATATTAATTGAATCACAGAGTTTGGAGGCATCTCTAAGATTGTTTCACCTGTCCCCTGCTAATGTAGGAAATTCAGTACTACAGCATCCCCGGCAGGTGACCATCAGGCCCATTGTTGAGCAGTTTGTACCATCAGAAAGTTCTTATAATTTGAACCCGTTAATTTGAATCCTACTCTCTGCAGCTCCATTCTACCCTCCAGAGCTCCATCATCTATGAGAGACTATCAAAATATTTTTAGGTGGCTATCGTATTGCCTCTTAGCTGCCCCTTCCAGACTAAACAAAGTCAGTTCCTTCAACCTTTTCCCATGGGATGTTGTCCAGGCTCTTCACAATCTTTGTAGCTCTCCTCCAGGTACATTACATGTCAGAGACCGTGCTGAGGAGGGCTGCACAGATGAGGAATGGTGGGAGCCTCCCCCTCCCCCAGCTCCTGACCAGGATCCCGAAGCTGCCCAGGAACAGTGGAGAAATATAGAATTGGAACAGTGGTTTGTAGAGGGGCACAGTTCTGCAGACAAAGGTTGGGAAGAACTACCACGGTAGGTGGTGAACAGCTAGGAGAAGAAGAACCAGGAGAGAGGGAGAGAGTTAACGGACTCTGGTTCGATGGAAAGTGTCCAGCCGATCAGTCCAAGGTCACGTAGATTAGATAAGGTAGCAGCACAGAAGGCACAGTGGTTGCGAGATCAGGTTGCAAGACGAGGAAGTGACTCGGGGGGAAGTGGGTGGGAACCTTAATTGAGAGCACCTTTACTCCGAGAATGGACTCTTTGTTCTTTCTCTGTGACCGTTTAAATCTCTTTAAATGGTAAGAGACTATTTTTGCTTTGTTTTGCTTATCCACAGCTAAGGGAAGGGAGGAAGCCGCTCCCCCGAAGCCTGATATTACACTTAGTTGATGTCCTCCTTAAACTGCAGTGCCCAGAACTGGACATTCTGCTCCAGTACCAAAGAGTGGTGCCATTGCTTCTCGTGATCTGAACACTGTACTTCAGCTGATGTAGCATGCAATTGCTTGAGTCTTTTTAGCTTCAGCCTCCCCCCCCCAAATTTCCCTTCAACTTTATCCTTTCCTATGCACCTCCTTCTTCTGCACCACTTTTCCCAGGCTCAGTTGCCCTTTTGGGTAGAGTGCCTCAGGCAATAACCACCTTAGCCTATTCCGCCTGCCTTTCCCCTCTGTGACATCAGGGCACCACGGCCAATCACTGCCGGGCGTCTCATCACCATTGCCGCTGCCACCACCACCATAAAATCCCTTGCTGCTGTGGTTTTTAAATTTCCTGCCCCTGGGGAAACCCTCCTTCCTCAGTTTATCTGCCAAGGAATCCCTAGGCTAGCCACAGAATCTCTGCACATTTTAGGGGTTCTGGGACACAGAGTAATCTCGGTCTGCAAGGGGTACCCAAGAAGGGGTGCCGTTCAAGCAGGTATGCAGAGACAACTAAGGTCTTAAGCAGGAATTAGAAAGCCATTCCTGCAGCACTCCCCACATCAAGAGAATGTACTGGAACACATTGCTCAGGAACATCTTAATGCGCAACCAAGAAAATACACAATGTCCTCTAGCTGTGTATTGTGGGACAAGACTGGTGACAGCAGGTTTTGAGCAACTAACCTCCCCTTAGTAAATTTCTGATCAAAGAATTCCTGGTAAGCTTTCTAATAAGCTCCTTTGATTGATAGACTGGCTTTCTGCTTGTTATTCTATCTGTTAATAAATTATAATTAGACAAATTCACAAGTTGCATTGCGGTCACCTGCCACCTTTGCAAAGGCGACCGTTTCCCATACCTTAACCATAGAAAATGTAACAATCTAGTAAGAAAGAAAGTATAGCTTTAAGGCGCTTTTAGCAATCAGTTTGGGGGAAATATGAACTATTCCCTGTTACATCAACAGGACAGTTTAAAACGACTACAAAAAACCATCAGTATCCAAATATATAAATTAGGGTTGCAATAATTAACCAATTCATTTGCTAGACTAATATATATTAAGCGTAAATATTTTTAACATCAGTATGTACAAAGACTGCAGGTGGAGACGGTTTGGGAAAGAAGTGTAGAAGTAGCAGGAACCTAAGTTCAGAAGAACCAGAAATTCAGCAGGTGCAGGGAACAAGCGTATTCATCCAAGAGGTATAAATCCCAACCTCTTTTGAACAATTAGCTCTTCATCAGGGGCCTGACAGAAAAAGAAATAGGCTACATCTATTACAGTTTCTTAGATGACTAGCTCCAAAATGAGCCACTGACATACGGACTACCTCCATGGCAGCTGAGCTTGCAATAGATTTGAGCTAATCCTGATTCTGACAGTCCCTTAGAGAAGAGCTAATTGCTTCTAAAGAAACGTTGGAATCTATACCACTCACTTGGACTAATAAAGGTGTCTCCTCGCACCTGTTGGGTTCCTGCTTGTTTCGCGCTGCCCTTTGGAGAGAGCTAGAGGTGGATCATAGAATCATAGAATAGAATCACAGAGTTGGAAGAGACCACAAGGGCCATCCAGTCCAACCCCCTGCCAAGCAGGAAGATAGCACATGTACAGTGCCAGATTTATGTATAAGCTAAACGAGCTATAGCTTAGGGCCCCAATCTCTTGGCCCCCCCCCAAAAAATAAAGGAAAACAACAACCTGGATGTACATTTCCAAAGTATAAGATAAAAAACAAATAAAATAAAACCTACATACAGCAACAGTGTTTTGTGTTGTGTAGGCTCCTATGATGCGCCTGTCAGTTGCTCCCTAAAATATCACTGGTTTGCTCATTTCTATATATAGGGTACCATATAGCATATATTCAACACAAAAAAACAGTGAGAATTTGTTGTTGACAAAGGACAGCTGGACATATAAAGGGCCCCATTACCTTCAGTAGCTTAGGGCCACATCAAACCTACATCCTGCCCTGTACATGTGCAGAGAGGTGCCAAGTTGCCCCTGAGATTGAGGGGGCCTGGCGTGCAGCCATGTGCATCACACCAGTTGCGTCCCACATGGTGTGCAATCATCTAAAGGAGACCAAGCGCTCTGGAGGAGCCAGCCAATGAGGCGGCGCCACGTTTGGCTCCACACTCGGTCTCCTCCACCCCCTCAACACTGAGAGGGCCCAGCCTACTTCCAACAAATATTATAGAATCATAGAATTGTAGAGCTGGAAGGGACCCTGTGGAACATCTAGTCCGATCCTAATATGCAGCTGTTCCATACAGGGACCAAACCTGCAATCTTTGTCAATCTTGGTCGAGCAGGCACGGGTGGCGCTGTGGTCTAAACCACAGAGCCTAGGGCTTGCCGATCAGAAGGTCGGCGGATCAAATCCCCACGATGGGGTGAGCTCCCATTGCTCGGTCCCTGCTCCTGCCAACCTAGCAGTTCGAAAGCACGTCAAAGTGCAAGTAAGATAAATACTTTCTGGCGGGAAGGTAAACTGCGTTTCCGTGTGCTGCTCTGGTTCGCCAGAAGCGGCTTAGTCATGCAGGCCACATGACCCGGAAGCTGTACGCCGGCTTCCTTGACCAATAAAGCGAGATGAGCGCCGCAACCCCAGAGTCATCCACGACTGAACCTAATGGTCAGGGGTCCCTTTACCTTTACCTTTAGGCTTCATCAAATCTGGCCCCCTTTGAAAAAAGTTTGGAAACCACTCTCTGTGAGGATACTCTTCTCCTCATTGTGTTGACTATAATTTCATTTGTAAACATTACCTTCCCACTCTAATTTTTACAACCCTTTGGAAGGATGCACACAGGACCAGCCTAATTTATTATGTTGCCAGAAGGGTGGGAAAGATGTTTTGCTCTCCCAATTCCACATATAAAAGCTGGCTGAGTGCTGTTGGTGGGATACTGTCTACCACACGTAAGGCAGCAGGCCAGATTGGGGAGCCTCAGTAGGGCAGTGAGGCAACAGAGGGCCAGGGGCTCAGGAAGAAAAACCACAGGTAGCTACTGCTGCCTGTTGTCTGGTGATTGCCTCACCTTGCCTAATGGTAGGACCAGTCATGGCTGCACCCCCCCCTTTTCTACTGTGGATGTACACACCACCTCCTTTTGAGTAAATAATGCAACCGAAAGGCTATTTCTCCCCTCACCGACCCAAAATATACCATCCTACAGGAATTGGATTGGAGTTAGTGTTGCTATATTACTAATAATAAAATTGGAGAGGGGTGTTTATTTATGCTTCTGGGAACGCTTGCACAACTCTTTTAATGCATATACAGTCGTACCTTGGAAGTCGAAAGCAATCTGTTCCGGAAGTCCGTTCAACTTCCAAAACCAAAGTGTGGCTCCGGCAGCCAATCGGAAGCTGCGGAAGCCCCGCCGGACGTTCGGCTTCCAAAAATAGTTTGCAAACTGGAACAGTCACTTCTGCTTTTTGATCGTTTGGGAGCCAAAACATTCAAGAACTCAGCTGTTCGAAAACCAAGGTATGACTGTACATTACTCGGGGGATAATGTGCCATGGACAGACCTGGGGGACAGTCCGGTGGCCACAGCTGGTTAGACATTTGGAGCAGAAACCTTCAAGGAGGCTGGATTGAGCTGTACCACCCCTCACTTAACCTCGTCCTTTTGTTTAACTGTGTGCGGGACCTGTGTATGAGACCACTCAATTCCTGACATTACTTTCTCCCTCCCTCCCTCCCTTCTGCCCCGCCATCCCCACCTCTCTGGTTTCATCTTACCTATAGTATGTCCAGGTGCAGTGACTCCAGTCGCACTCCCATCTGGTGTTGGGTGGAATGGCTGCTGCACTTTGGTTCGGATGATCCTGCCAAAACAAAAAAAAACCAAACATACTAGCTATTAAATCCGTCTCTTTCGGTTTCTAATTCCCCCCCTCCCCCGGTCTTAAGCTCATTTGCCACGTTTCCATGTCACTTTTAAAATTCCGATTAAAAAGTCCTCGCGAAAATTTGAAAAAACATATTTGAGCGAGCACTTCTCTTAGCATTCATATTTTTGAATGCAATTGTGCAAAATGTGCATATTCTTTTGAAAACAGTTTCTCCTAACATATGCATTTTTTTGCATGGTTTTTTTCGGTAGAAGAACTAACTATACGGGATAATTCAGAGAAGTGCAGATTTCAAAAGGTGGCTGTGTTTCAGTTTGCATTCAATTTGCTCAGGTATGTAGAATGTATTGTCACTGGGACACAAATGCATTATGGGAGTTGGTTTACGTCTCACTTCTTAATGAAGTAACTGTTTAGGACTATAATTCGATTTTTACAAGAGAAAGAAGCGGGTTGGAGTAAACTGCCCTTAAGGATGGTCTAGGAAGTTTAGCAACATGTAAATAATGTATTTAAAGACATATAGTCATTGCCATTTTCTATGAGGATCTCTTTTATTGGTGAAAGGATTGTCAACATTGGGTGATACACAATTAAGTTATGCTCAGAGTAGCCCCCCTGACGTTAATGAGCCTAAATTAGCGCCATTAACTTCAATGTACCTACTCTTGAGTAAAATTCAGTTGAACACTACCCATTGTTCTTAACATCTTCCTTTATATACACAACCATACAGAGTAATTTAAGCCAAAAGTCAGTCTTGCACCAAGTCTTACAAGATAAATATTGAGATTAGGGATGGGACAAGAGAACAGGCACAGCGGGAAAGAAAAGAAGAGACAAATGTAACAATCTGTGTATGTGTTCAGATGTAGTTGTGCTTACATAGGTTCAGGGCCAGCCCTACCATTAGATACAGTGATAATACCCACCTCTGGTGGCAGATGCTAGGTAACATTAATGGTGTCCCCCATCAGTGTTCCTCCTAAGTCTCCCACATGGCCTATTCTGCACTCACATGTGGCCTTTTGACCTAAGTTGTGGTAGAGGACACTATCCCCTTCACCACAGTATTGAAATAATATTCAACTAGCAGTTCAGCTGGCTTCTGTATATGGAATGGGAGTGGAGGCGCCATCTTGTATTTCGCTTCAGGCAACAAAATGCCTTGAGAGATGGCTCTGCTTAGACTTCATTTTGGCTGGGAAGGTTGATGAAGGCTACAATCATAGGAGTATTTACCAGGACTCCCTAGCAAATTCCATTGAACTTGGAAGGGTTTCCTTATGAGTAAACATGCTTACAGACTGGATGAAGAACGGGCCATGGGCTTTAACAAAGCTTTCAGAATGTCATGAGTGTTTGTAGCTGGCCCGAAAGGACGAAACTAGACATGAGGCTGGAAAATCCACAGTTTTTAAAAATGTAAAAGCCATTGTGGGGAGGGTGGGTGGAACGCCCTGTGGAACGCCCTCCCACCAGATGTCAAAGAGATAAACAACTACCTGACATTTAGAAGACATCTGAAGGCAGCCCTGTTTAGGGAAGTTTTTAATGTGTGACATTTTAATGTATTTTTTTTTTTAAATCTTTGTTGGAAGCCGCCCAGAGTGGCTGGGGAAACCCAGCCAGATGGGCGAGGTACAAATAAATTATTTGTTGTTGTTGCTGTTGTTGTTACTGTGGTGCTGGTAGAATGTGGTTAACACTCTCTCTCTCTCTCTCTCTCTCTCTCTCTCTCTCTCTCTCTCTCTCTCTCACACACACACACACACACAGATTTCCTAACGAAAAATCACACACTCTCCAAAGCAGCAGAGGGAAAACCACAGGTCCCATATTTATTATAAATTCTTGCCCAAGGGGGAAATAGGAACTTCAGGGCATGATTTTAATTGGGAAAATAGCATAAAGGAAAACAGTTAACCATTCCCTCCAATCCAATCTGATTCAGAGAGCCAGACACACACCCTGGTAGTTATTACATTAAAAATCACACACACACACACACACACACACACACACACAAGAGATCTGATCACAAATCTCCCAACAAAGTAAACGTGGCAGCCCACAGAAGTTCTTTCTCCGAAAGGAATGCTGTCCAGGCACTTTGCTATGCTCTGCCATGGGGCTTGTATCCCACGACTGCACAGTTCTTCAGTCTTGAGAACCAGTCTCTGAGACCCCATGCATAGTTGTGAATCTGACCAGTGTCTTCAAGACATAAATAAAACAAAACAAAACAAAGTGTATGATTTGCCTATCTGCTCATGTAAGACTTTCCATCTTGACAATTCAATACTCGTGAGAATTCAACTCGAGAGCTCCTTTTCAGGAGAGGAAAAGGGAAAGTCTCCCTCTTCCTGCCTCCACATTTCCAAGACTAATATTTTCTCATTAGCTGCCACCGGAATACATAATTCTGATTGGATCAGGAAAGAGTGCAACTTTGGTGCCAGAAGTGAAACTTGCAGCTTTGTGTCACCATGAAGGAAGTGGACAAAAAAATGATACAAGTTTTGCTGGCTGACAAGGTCAACAGAGCTCCCTGACCCAGTAATACAGAGATGGTTTAACCTCTTTGTTGAACATAGATCTTGTAGACATTGTACATTTTCTCAACATACTTAAGAGTTCTGCTGGGTGGGATTAGGGTTCACAGGAAGCAAAAAGAGAGAGAAAAGCGGGCTTTAGGGGAAATGTGAAAAAAATAGAATAGTATCGTGCTGGGGCTCTGGCAGACACAGACCCTCAAGGTGTCCCTATTTTCCAGGGATAGTCCCAGATTTACAGAAACCATCCTGGTTTCTGATTTGATCTCCAAATGTCATGCTTTCCCTTAGGATGCCCTTATTTTCATTAGAGAAATGTTGGAGGGTATGGAGTTATGAGACCCCCTGTGCCAAGGAGATAAGTAACTGTACAACCTTTAGAAGGCATCCTAAAAGACTCCTACCCGAGCTGCGTGAATTTAGAGTATTTTGTATGATAGCAGAAAACCGACGCAGCAAGCTTATCAGAAAATAGGTAGAACACTGATGATCATACCAGAATATAGAATCTAAAGAAAGGACAGGGTAGGTTGTATTGTGTTGCAGACCCTCCAAGTGTCCCTGTTTTCCAGGGGCAGTCCCAGATTTACAGGAGCCACCCCAGTTTCTGATTTGATCCCAGGACATCCCACTTTTTCTTAAGAGATCCCTATTTTCATCATAGAATTGTTGGAGTGTATTGAGTTATGTGACACCCCCCCCCCCCGGAGCCAAGGAGATACAGCCTTTAGAAGACATCTGAAGGCAGCCCTGTATAGGGAAGTTTTTTATTTATTTCAGGTTTAGTGTTCTGTTATGTTTTTATTTATGTTGGAAGCTGCCCAGAGTGGCTCGGGCAATCCAGTCAGATGGGTGGGGTATAAATATATTACTACTACTACTACTATCATCATGGAATAGGACAGACCTATTTTTATTGGAGAAATGTTGGAGGGTATGGTGTTGTTCTACAGCAGGCATGTCCAACAGGTAGATCGTGATGTCTGTGGTAGATCACTGGTAGATCATTGGGTCCCCCCAAAGAAGCTGAACTGTGGCTCCCCTTAAAAAAAGCTCAACATTGTACCTCCTCCCGAACCCCTGCAAAATGGGGCTTCCTCCTTCCTTTAAAAAGCTCAACTTTGACCTGAACCCCCCCCCCCAAAAAAGGGGGTAGATCACTGCCAATTTTTAACTCTGTGAGTAGATCGCAGTCTCTTGGGAGTTGGCCACCCCTGTTCTACAGTAAACAAACCAACAAAGTGCTCTTGTGAGTTTTCCAAAGTTACCTGGTTGATAGCTATTCGGCTAGACTAGATGAGCCTTTGCCTGGCAGGGTTGGTGGGGGTGGGGGGAGCGGCAGTACAGCTGCCATGACCTTCATGTTGTGGTTTTGAAGTAGAAGAAGAGAAGAAGAGTTTGGATTTGATATCCCCCTTTATCACTACCCGAAGGAGTCTCAAAGTGGCTAACATTCTCCTTTCCCTTCCTCCCCCCACAACAAACACTCTGTGAGGTGAGTGGGGCTGAGAGACTTCAAAGAAGTGTGACTAGCCCAAGGTCACCCAGAAGCTGCATGTGGAGGAGTGGGGACGCGAACCCGGTTCACCAGATTACAAGTCTACCGCTCTTAACCACTACACCACGCTGGCCAAGAAACATGCGTCGAATCAGATAAGTTCTAGAGCTGCCCAGCAATTGAAGACAGAAAGGGGCAGATATTACAACTGTTCCTTCCTTGCTCCCACAAAGCACCCTGAAGTGATGCTTGCGTGAGCATATTGATCCCACCTCTGCACTCGCACCCCCTCCCCTGCAGCAGCCCCAGGAAGCAGTGATGGGGTGCAGGCAAAGGCATGGAAATAGAAAGCTATAAATTATTTGTGACAGGAAAGCAATAGTGCCGGAGAGCTACGCACAAGTCCTGTGTCACTATTAGATTCCTTTTAGCCTGATGACACTCTAAGAGAGGTTAAGTGTCTCGTGGAATCCTATACGTGGGGAGCAGGGGCAGCCTGGGAGCAGAACGCTCTGCAGAGAAGGGGTTATATCAATTCTGCAGGCCAATAATATTCCTTTCATTGATCACAGCCCAAAGTTCAAAAATCTCATTACAGCTTGGCAGACCTGGAACTTTTCAAAAATCAATAGAGTGATATAATGTATGTATACTTAGTAGAAATGTATCTATTCATCAGTCCGTCTGTCCAAAATCTGCCCGAGGGGTTCCGAATGAAGCCTACACATTGTATCATGTTCGACTACGTAGCCATGTATTCGCTGTAACAAATGAGACCCGAAGTCTCCCTGGCAACCTCGGGTGACACACAATGAAGGGAATTTCCTGCTGTTGGGGTCATCATGGCAGGTTCTATTCATGCTGTGGTCCCTCCACCGTTCGGCAGAGGTGCCCTCGCTCGACTTAAGGATTTGTACAGCTCTTTTGCTCCCAATAACTCAACTGCGAGCTTCTCTGAAATGTGTCCTGGACTAACTCAGGAAGCACAGAAGTCCTAAGTCCCTCTTTGAAGCTTCTGCACAGCCATGTGAGCCGTGATTCCCGTCTAGGACTTGCAATTTGCGTAGCAGTTGTTAAAAGGTTCCTGAAAATTTGATTCTGCTCGATTGCTGTGTGTGGACGGCAGATACCTACTCTGCTGTAAGCCTTTTGCCAACATCTTTTTTTTTCAGATGGACTTAGTAGATGTTCAAATGAACATGTTCAAATATATAAAAGGATGGCATATAGAGGAGGGAGAAAGGTTGTTTTCTGCTGCTCCAGAGAAGCGGACACGGGGCAATGGATTCAAACTACAAGAAAGAAGATTCCACCTAAACATTAGGAAGAACTTCCTGACAGTAAGAGCTGTTCGACAGTGGAATTTGCTGCCAAGGAGTGTGGTGGAGTCTCCTTCTTTTGAGGTCTTTAAGTGGAGGCTTGACAGCCATCTGTCAAGAATGCTTTGATGGTGTTTCCTGCTTGGCAGGGGGTTGGACTGGATGGCCCTTGTGGTCTCTTCCAACTCTATGATTCTATGATTCTATGTGTGTTTTGGGCACACATCCCCAAAACTGTTGAAAGGGAAAAGACATCCAACTAAAGATTCTTAAAATATATTGCTCTGGGGCCTGTCATTTCCCCATTTAGAAAAATATGGGCAGGTGACTGCTATGGGGGGCTCTCTCCACTTCACAAGTTTTACAACAAATCAGCACAGTGTTGTTGTTTTTAAACCCTAAGAAAATGTTTGATATATTAGTGTAATAATAATAATAATAATAATAATATCTATTATTTATACCCTACCCATCTGGCTGAGTTTCCCCAGCAACTCTGGTCAGCTCCCAATCGAGTGTTAAAAACAATACAGCATTAAATATTAAAAAACTTCCCTCAACAGGGCTGTCTTCAGATGTCTTTTAAAAATAGGACAGCTGCTTATTTCCTTGACATCTGATGGGAGGGCTTTCCACAGGGCGGGCGCCACTGCTGAGAAGACCCTCTGCCTGGTTCCCTGTAACCTCACTTCTCGCAATGAGGGAACCGCCAGAAGGCCCTCAGCGCTGGATCTCAGTGTCCAAGCACTGGAGAGGAAGGAACTGTATTCACTTACTCAATGTTGATGTTACATATAGCTGGATTCAGAATTTCCAGTTTTGCCATGAACATCCGCCACACAGGGTAGGATGAGAAGGTGAGCAAAAAGATGTAGGGATATATATACAGTACTGATATAATCCCCTACAGATTATAACTAGATAATGGAAGCAAGTAATTCAACAAAAATCCATTGCAGATTAAAATACACCCTTACTTGTTTGGTGCGGACAGTTGTTTGCTGAGTTTCCCCACCAAAAATAAAAATAAAAAATAGATGTTTTAAAATCAGGTAATATGGTGCCTTTTCTTTTCAAATATAAATGTCATTTCATGTGGCCAAATCAATTACTTCATGCATAGCCATGGATAATGTAATCACTACTGAAATCTATGTATACTACATCGTAAATAACAAAACCAAATATTAGTTTGCAGTTCAAGATCCAGTGGCAGACCATTAGTGGAACCTGCCTATCAATAAAATATCTGCAAAAAAACACCCAAAAACTTAAATTATAGCATTTATTCACACTGAATAAAATAACTTAATT
Source organism: Lacerta agilis (assembly GCF_009819535.1). Classification (NCBI taxonomy): domain Eukaryota; kingdom Metazoa; phylum Chordata; class Lepidosauria; order Squamata; family Lacertidae; genus Lacerta; species Lacerta agilis. The sequence goes on from NC_046316.1 coordinate 12,721,684, forward strand.
ATCGGTATACTTTTCTCAACAGTGCCACTCTGTATCCTACTAGTCAAGTAAGTCTTATCGTATATTCCATCTGCCACATACATTGGAGCCAATCCCCTATACAAGGGTTGCCTGTTAATTTCCGTTTATTGGCTATCTCAATTTGAGCACCTATTAGCAGACTGCACCAGTTGCTGCCTATAACCGTCCCCCAAAAGGAGACATTGTGAGGCAAGTGAGAGTACGAAGGAGTAATTCAAATGAAGTATTTCCAGAGATCCTGAATTGCCCGGCACATAAACCACATGTGGAACCGTGGAAGTCATTCTCATGAACAGCATGCCACTATGTATAAGGGTTATTACATCTACTTAGCCTTTTCTTGAACCAAGTTATCTGGCTGAGGAAAAGATCAAACTCTCCAGCCCCACAAAACTTGTCAGGTAGAATGATCCGAAGGAGTGAACCAAGGACTTTCTACACACAAGCAGCCCCTCCAGCACTGAGCTAGGGGCACTACCCCATTTCTCTTCCACAAGAATGCCTTGCATTAGTACATGTGAGCAAAGTTACTTATGAAATGAATCTCCACCCTTCTGGATTTCAGCAGCAGCAGTGTGTTTGAGGACCAGGACATTTGCAGGGAAACCAAAATGCTTGTTTACAAAGCTGTTGTACTACCAACCTTACTGTATGCTTGTTAAACAGGGACCACTTATAAACGCCATCTCTAACTCCTAGAAAGATTCCATCAACAGTGTCTCCCCCAAAAAATTTGCACATCACTTGGAAAGACAGGCGGACTAATGCCAGTGTACTGGAAGAAGCAAAGATCACCAGTGTCGAAGCAATGATTATTCAACATCAACTTCGTTGGACTGGTCATGTTGTGCGGATGCCTGATTATCGTCTTCCAAAGCAACCACTCTATTTCGAACTTACAAATGGAAAGCGTAATGCTGGTGGTCAACAAGAGAGGTTTAAAGACTCTCTGAAGGCAAATCTAAAAAAAATGTAGTATAAACACCGACAACTGGGAAACACTGGCCTGCGAGCGCTCCAATTGGAGAACAGCCTTTACCAAAGGGGGCATGGGCTTTGAAGACGCTTGAACTCAGGACGAAAGGGAGAAACATGCTAAGAGGAAGAAAAGCTTGACAAATCCACTTCGTGATCAACTCCTGCCCGGAAACCTATGTCCCCACTGCGGAAGGACGTGCGGATCCAGAATTGGCCTCCACAGTCACTTATGGACTCACTGTTAAGATCGTGTTCATGGAAGACAATCTTACTCGGCTATGAGTGATCGGCAAAGAAGAAGAAGAAGAGGAAGAAGAAAAGCTAAAATTCTGGAGCACCCCTCAATCTCTCTCGCTCCATTCTACAGCATTATTTTGGCGGCCCCCACAGCATGGCGCCCAGGGTGACTGCAGAGGTCGTGCTTACCTATAACTGCCTTTTCTGGATGCAGACTATGTCAGATTTCAGGGTCCCTTCCAACTCTACAGTTTGATGGTTCTATGATTCTAACTAGCAGCTCTGGAGCTAACTTTTTATCTAAGGGCAGATTCACTGCATGCATTCAGAGCACAGCAAGCACATATTTCAAGCACGTTGCCATACCCTCCAACATTTCTCTGATGAAAATAGGGACACCCTATTCTATTTATTATTTATTATTTATTGTTTATTATCATCATCATCATCATTACTCCCCACTCATCTGACTGGGTTGCCCCAGCCACTCTGTGCAGCTTCCAACCTATATAAAAACATAATAAAACATTAAAAACTTCCCTATACAGGGCTGCCTTCAGATGGCTCAGGGGTCAGATAACTCCATACCCTCCAACTTTTATCCAATGTTAATAGGGATGTCCTGTCATACCCTCCAACATTTCTCCAAAGAAAACAGAGATGTCCTAAGGAAAAGCAGGACATTCCACGATCAAATCAGAAGCTGGGGTGGCTTCTGTAAATCCAGGACTGTCCCTGGAAAATAGAGAGAGTCTGCGTTACTTCCCTCCAAGGGATCCTGGCAACTGTATTGTTCAGGATTTTCAGAAGTGCAACTATGTGAGGGGGAAGATAAAGTTCTAGTTGAGCTAGGTTTGCCATATTTCAAAAAGTGAAAATCTAGACAGAAAAGTTATTGAGCTTTTTTTTCAGTTTTGGCCAAAATTATTGAGCAAAACCACAAAGGAATTGGACATTTTCAGCTATTTCTGAGGGAAATCAGCAAAAACGACTGCCATACGCCCGGATTTTCCCAGACATTTTGCCGATTCCCGACCAGACGCTGCTTGTGGCTCAAGTATTCCAGATACGTCTGGGAAATTCCAGACGTATGGCAACCCTAAGTTAGCATTTCTGGATTTCACCATGAGCTGTAAGCTGTGTGTTACTACCTGTCCAAACATGGTGTGCTTTGCAGACAATGGAATATTTCTGCTTACAGATATAACACACACAAACACAAACACACAAACACACACACACACACACACACACACACACACACCCCTCGGGCAAATTGTGAGTACACGAGCCTTTATTTTTAATTTTTGCCTTTCACATTATCCCCAAGAGTTACATCACACCTAAGACTATGCTGCATTTGTGTATATGCAGCTAGGAGAACGTAGCCTCGGGAAAATATATCTCCTTATTTCTGTGTATGTCCAGGACATTGTGTGTGTAAGAAAGAATTATGAAATACTAAGTGAATGTGCCGTATATCCCATTGATTTTCTCAGACTCCAACTTGTCTTCCATCTCTTTCCTTTTGTTATCCTGGGGGCATGGCAGCAAACCCCTATTTTAAATACCGTTGCTTCCTCCCATCTCCTCCTCCCCCTCTCCTCCAAAAAAGTGTCAATATTTTATTTGGATTTTTAACTTCACTCCATAACAGTTGCTTGACCTCCTGACTCGTACGAGTCACATAAATTCTGAGACTTTATTCAGGAGCCATGTTCCTGCTATTGAATAAGCAATTTGGGAGGATGAATTAATGACTTGTGCTGTTGCTGGAAAGTCCCTGAAGAAATATTAAAATTGCTTGCAGACTGAATCAATACTCACTGAACACTGAGCATGAGGACTTGGGGTTGCTTTTATGGCGCAAGAAACAGAAGCATTTTTGGGAAAGGAAAGGGGGTCCCCTGAATATCCCACAAGCACGTTCACTTCTTCCCTCAACCTTCCTCAATATCAGCTGATTTCACACCAAGACCAAAGAACCTGTGTCCTGGGTTTGAAACCCAGGACAACAATCCCTTCCTCTTTCCACAGCTGACGTCTCTTGTAATTGAGGATCTATCTTCTTAATGGAGGCAGGGGGCTGTATAGGATCTCCCTGACACTGATGCCGCTCAACCCCTGGAGCCCTTCCAGAATTTGCTCTTAGGAAATGGGAATGTTTAAACTGCCTATATGGAGGCTAGAAGCAGTAAAGCTGGATCCCATTCTGAAGATCGAGGAGGGCTGCCTTGGACCTGTTGGAGGTGGCAGCAAAGCAGGGTGGGAGGAGGGGAGGGTGCACTTATGGGAATTTCTACTGCTCTACAAGGCTGGAAAAGGATGTGGGCAAGGCATAAAAACATAGGAACCTGCCCTGCACAGAGTCAAACTATTGGTCCATGCTGGGATGTGATTAGCCAGTACGTTTCCGAGCACAATTCAAAGTGTTGGTGCTGACCTTTAAAGCCCTAAACGGCCTCGGTCCTGTATACCTGAAGGAGCGTCTCCACCCCCATCGTTCTGCCCGGACACTGAGGTCCAGCGCCGAGGGCCTTCTGGAGGTTCCCTCCCTGCGAGAAGCCAAGTTACAGGGAACCAGGCAGAGGGCCTTCTTGGTAGTGGCACCCGCCCTGTGGGACGCCCTCCCACCAGATGTCAAAGAGAAAAACAACTACCAGACTTTTATCTGAAGAAGTGTGCATGCACACGAAAGCTCATACCAAGAACAAACTCAGTTGGTCTCTAAGGTGCTACTGGAAAGAATTTCCTATTTTGTTTCCTATTTTGTTTAGACTTTTAGAAGACATCTGAAGGCAGCCCTGTTTAGGGAAGCTTTTAATGTTTAATAGATTATTGTATTTTAACATTCTGTTGGAAGCCGTCCAGAGTGACTGGGGAAACCCAACCAGATGGGCGGGGCATGTATAAATAAATATTATTATTACTATTACTATTACTACTACTACTACTACTAGGAGAAGCTATATTTATTAGATATTGTTCTTCCTTCCTCACATTTCTGAGTTCTGCAGAGTGCCATCCCTTTGCAGCTTAAAAGAGAGCTGGACTGCCTTTAACAACCATCATCTCCAAGTTAGTTCTCCAGTAAAATGGCAATATAACAGTGGCCTACTTTCCAGGGTTGTTGTGAGGATGGTGGGACTGCAGCAGACCCTCCAGGCATCCCTATTTTCCAGGGACATCCCTGATTCAGAGAAGCCGTCCCAGTTTCTGACTTGATCCCAGAATGTCCCACTTTTCCTTAGGATGTCCCTATTTTCATTGGAGAAATATTGGAGGGTATGGAATTATCCAACCCTAGAGCCATATGAAGGCAACCCAGTACCGTATAGGGAAGTTTTTGTTTAATGTTTTATTATGTTTTTATATGTGTTGGAAGCTGCCCGGAGTGACTGGGGCAAACCAGTGGTGTATAAATAGTAAAATTATCATTATGGAATGGGATGTCCCTGTTTCCATCGGAGAAATGTTGGCGGGTGCTAACACTGCACATGTTAAAAAGTTATATGTAAATGTAATTAAGTCTAACCAATGTCCTGGCCTGGGGCTCTAGCCATCTCGATGCAGCATTTGATTTTGCAACCTGACTTCCTTGTGTGTTGAGGTCACTTTCCAATCAGTTAGTGAATAAAGGCACATTTTCCCTAGTCCCAATGCATGTTGTTTGTGACTGCTGTACTGGAATTCCTTGGCAAATTTGTACTATGACTGTGTGCTCAGGGAGAGGTGAGGGTTTCTCCCACCCCCACCCCCCATCCCGTTTTTTCTTTTAGTCTTGTCTGCCTAGGCAGCCGTTACTGTATGTTAATACCTATGGTTGCACTCCTGCATGCCTATGTGCCAGTTTCATTGATCCTATCAATATTATTTTGTAATTCCCTCTTCAACATTGACTTAGCAAGCGGTCCCAGAGCTCCTGTGTATTGAATAATGACGTCAGGGTTTTGTAATAGCCTCTTGTCGGCGCAGGGAGTGCATTTGCCTTTCCTGTGTCTACAGCTGTGATAATTTTATTTTGTGATTCTCATTGTGTTCCAGAAATTGTACTACAATGGCTTTGTATCGCAACCCACGGTACCTTCTCTGACGGGGTGGGAGACCATGCTGGAAAATGCATGCTCACATCTATAAACAGCACAGCGTCGAGAGATGTAGGCATCTTTTTCTGTAATCTGTATTCGTATTTTAACCCCTGCCTCCCCCCGACGCAAACACGCATAAATGAGACACTTTGGCCTAGCCAAACACTGCACTGCTAACTAATTGTGTGCATTTTTATCACTTAGTCTTGTGTACCTATGTTATCATGCTTCCTGTGTGAAAATGTATACGTCCATGTTGACATTCCGATACTGAGAGCCTCTAAAAACTGACGCTAACAAATAAACCAAGCACTGCCCTGTGATATACTAAGTTTGCAACCAGATACTTACTGGTACACTTTGGTGAGGCTGAACCAAGTTCCATCCAAACAGCCAAACTTAACATTTTTTAAAAAGACTACAAGTAGTTCCAGATGAATGTGAAGATGTGCATGCAGATGAATGAATGAATTAGTATTTATCACTGTAGAGCAAAGAGACTGTCACTGGACTATGGTAAACAGTGACGATTGCAACAGCTGGTACAGGGTCACGGGTGGCGCTGTGATCTAAACCACTGAGCCTCTTGGGCTTGCCGACTGGAAGGTCGGCGGTTCGAATCCCCACAATGGAGTGAGCTCCCGCTACTCTGTCCCAGCTCCTGCCAACCTAGCAGCTCAAAAGCACACCAGTGCAAGTAGATAAATAGGTACCACTGCGGCGGGAAGGCAAACGACGTTTCTGTGCGCTCTGGCTTCCGTCACGGTGTCCCGTTATGCCAGAAGCGGTTTAGTCATGCTGGCCACAGGACCCGGAAAGCTGTCTGTGGACAAACACCAGCTCTCTTGGCCTGAAGCTGCTGTTCTGCCTGAACATGCTTGAAGCTCAATTCTTCCGTTGCCACCGGCTGTTTCACTTCTAAAGAGAATCTTCCAACCTGCACAATCCTCAGTCACAAAGGTCAACACATATACACATAGCTGTCAACCCTCCCAATGCTATAATAAGGGAATTTCCGGCCAAAAAAATGGGCTAGGTCGATAGCTATGGCACATGGCACCCAACTGTAATGTCAGAAAGATGCCCTTTATCCCAGAAGAAACTGGGTTTTCAAAATAGGTCTCTCAACACCACCTCCTGGTTATCTTTGCTGCCCCTCTGTTCTTTCCCACTCATCTTTCCCTGACCGCTGCATTTTCCTTCCTAAATCCTGTGTGTGACCTTGAACACACATAACGCTACCAAGAAGTCTTCTCTCCGCCCCACCCCCCCTTGCCCATCATCCTCGCCTCCTCATTCTCCTCCCTCACCTTCCACTTAGAGGTGGCAACTTCTAAGGGAAAACTGGGAAGGGGGAGAGAAGGAGGGTGGATTTAAAATAATTGGAGGCTGTTAAATGGAGGAGCCCAGCATATCACTCTGGTAATGGAAATAAATTCTGTTGTATTTGCATTTTAATTTTCCACATAAACAAAGGCTCAGAGTGCGCCTTCTTCAGCAGAATTGGCGGCCGGGATTTAATTAGAAATGAAAAGTTTATAGGGTCCTCTTTAATGCGATTAATGCACAGTTAACATTTATCACATGCATATGCTGGAGTTGCCTTTTCTGAGCAGCCATAGGCCATGAAATGAGTTTCTTTTCACTATTTTGAGAACTTGGGAGCGAGGACGCCCACCCTGCTGCGGGGCACACCAAGGCGCACCCTCCTGCCAGCTTGGAGGCCCCCCAGGCTGCAGAGACTCTAGAGAGTTTGCTGCAATATCTTTGAGGGTAGGGAGATAGATAGCCAGGAATGGTCCAGCATCTCAAGCTAGCAGACAGTAGCAGCCTGTAACTCAAAGGGCCTTTGAGGAAAACAATCATTAAATCAGCTTGATCCTTCTCTCTCTCCTGGGCCTTCCTTTAGAACCAGACAGTTCACATTCTAAAATGTACACAGGTCTAAATGAATTTGCCGTGCAAACAGTGGCCTGGCCACATTTGACAACAATACAACGAAGGCTGTGTATTCCGATCCTTGCCCTGTGGTCACCAGGTGGCTCTCCAAGGCTGGATCTAGACACAGGGGAAAAAACGTTTCAGGAAAACGCGCTGTAAACATCATAATGGGAAATCACATGGCCAAAAGACGGAACTCCTCAGCGCCATCTGGTGCTATGGTGTTATAACGCATTTAAAACACGGGGGTTTTTTAAATTGTGTTTTTTATTAAAGATTTTCTTGATTCAGAAAAAGTATGTGCAATGTCTCTCTCTCGTATTTTTTCCAAGTAACATTTTTACAAATCAGTTTCATTTGTTGAGACATTAGGAAGAAAAAGGGGGAAAGAGGTGGGCGGGGGGGGGGAAATGGGTAGGGTGGGGGGTTGGGTGACTATGTTTCTATTTTACTTAATGTATGTAGGGTTTGGTGTCAGCGTTGTTTGTGCAGGTTCTCTGTTGTTCGCTTGTGTTCCTTTGGTGGTGAGAGGTTGGGGTTGGCCTAGGGTGTGCTTGTTCACTTGTGGTTGGCTGTGGTGGTCTTTGTTTTCATGTGTGAGTGGGGTGGGTGGGTGTTTTGGATCAAAACTAATGTAGCTGAGTCGCAAGCAGACGTCTGTGCATGTTAATCTGGAGGGCAAGGCCCAAATCAGAGAAGGAACTAAAATGAATTTGCCTCCCAAAAGACTCCCGATGGCTCCCCTTTGCAGAATTTGTAGGATTACTCTGGATATTTGAGTACTTGCCAAGCAGTTGATGTTTGTTACCCAGTTATAGTTGATGCAAACAGCTGATCTATTTGATAGCACGTGAACTATCAAATATTGTCAGCTATAACATATTGTCACCTACATTTGCTCCCAATATGTTTCCAAGCACAATTCAAAGGAACAAGCACACCCTACGCCAATCGCGACCTCTCACCGCCAAGGAAACACAAGCAAACAACAGAGAACCAACACAAACGATGCTGACACCAAATCCTACATATACTAAGGAAAAAAAGAAACATCGCCCCCCCACCCCACCTTCCCCCCCATCCCACCCACCTCCTCCCCCCCTTTCTGCCTAATGTCTCAACAACCAAAATTGATCTGTAAAAATGTTACATGGAAAAATGCGAGAGACACTGTACACTTGTAAACTAAGAAAATCTCTAATAAATAAATAAATAAATAAAAGGGGGGGAAAACAAAATAATAATAACTATGTTATTTTGTTGAAGTGCAATGATTTTGAGCATGGGTAGGCAACCTAAGGCCCATGGCCCAGATGCGGCCCAATCGCCTTCTCAATCCGGCCCACGGACAGTCCGGGAATCAGCATGTTTTTACATCAGTAGAATGTGTCCTTTTATTTAAAATGCATCTCTGGGCTATTTGTGGGGCATAGGAAATTCGTTCATCCCCCCCCCCCAAAATGTAGTCCAGCCCACCACATGGTCTGAGGGACGGTGGACCGGCCCACGACTGAAAAAGGTTGCTGACCCCTGCTCTTGAGGAACACTGGTCTGCAAAGGAAGCCCTGCATTGGCATTTTGGGGCATGTTCTGGCTTCACAATCAGTTTAGATAGGAGCACTACTGAGTGTCAACAACATCGGTTATGAACTGAAAGTGTGAAACCAAAGACACTCAATATTCCCTTGTGACTACACATTGCAGGGAAACAGCTGGTTTGCTACTTCACCATCATATGTACTTCATGCAACTGATCAAGTGAGGTCTAGTTCACAAAAGCTGTCGCAGTCAATTTGTCAGGTGCCACAAGATTCTTTGCTGATTTTGCCACTACAGACACACAGCCACGTCCCTAATATTTCACAACCAACATTTTATGGGATTTCATACCCGAAAGCTGTCAAAATCAAAACAAGCAAGCGATACCAACAAGTCAGAATCATTCAGGTGCACATGTTGAGCCAAAAGATTCACATTCAAAACACAAGTCTGAATTGGGCAAAAATGGACAGCTGGGCCGGATGGAAAGAAGATAAAGTCCCTACCAGAGAAGAATGGCAAATTTAGTGGATGGACTATGCCCAAATGGCAAAACTGACCGGAAGGCTTGGGAAACAGGAAGACCAAAACTTTAATAAGGAATGGGGAAAATGTATAAGACCATTGTAAGCAGCTGAAAACGTTAGCAGGATTGCAATACCACTTGTGACGTAACGAGAACTACGGACACAATGGAGTGATAAAAAATTTGGATTATTAAAAAAAGATGCAGTAGAAAGGGTTTAACAACAGAAGGTGGGAAGTCCAGAGATTCGTGGGAATCTCGTAATTTTGGATGTGTTGTGGTATGATTATAAATTAAAGTATGTAAAACCATTTTTTAAAAAATGAATCGGGCTAAATTGGAAATGTTGGGGGATGTCGGATACTTGAATCTTTTTGCAGGATCTAACTTCCCATTTGCTTTCCCCTCCACTTCAAAGTTCCAAACTCTCAGCCCAGGCCTCTCTCGGCATGTGCAGGTGGTTTAAAGAACAAACCACACATTAGATGACAACCTGGGTAGTAATGAAGTCCCACGGCTCCTTCTCATTTTCAAAGCACCTGCCTCTGCGTGGTTGTGTGTGCACTGAAGTGAAGAATGGGGTGGGGGGTGGGGGGAGAGAAAGAGCAGAATCATTCACCTGTCTGCCTTTCCTCTGAAACTCAACCCTAACCAAGCTCCCTTCCTTTCCAGCAGGATTGCAGACCCATGTTTGCAAGGTAAACACTGTGTGGTTTTGTGTGTGTGTTCTATGACCGGCCCTGCACCCCCTAATAATCTGCTGCCCTCTGGCGCTATGGATGATTCTGCCCCATTGCTGGTGGTGTCAAAGTAAGATTCAACTACCATCCTGCTCAGATTCTGCACATGGAACGGGGATGCCTGTGTGCCGTTCCTGCCCTCCATCTCAAGCAGCAAACTGCCTTGCAACCGCGCTAGTAGGAACCAAGTTTTGGCACTCTGATCAGCGTTAGTAATTTGGGGCTGAATTATTTGGTGAAAACAATAATGTAGCCAATATACGCTTATTATTCCCACTATCTCTCGTTTTATAGCTGAAGGAAAGAAGCAATGGCTTATCTAAACAATTCCAATGGCTCTGAAGAACATCTGCCGGGACTGAAGGAGTCTAGCGTTCATCGGCTACATTCATTGTCGGTACATTATGCCGCCCTCAGAAGTTCTCCGATATATATTTTCACTAGTAAATCAATTAACTGTGGGGTTAGCCAACAGTCCATGTAAGTTATGGGCTTCATTTTCCTCTTTTTGGAAAGTTGCCTTGTACAATTGGTACAAAAGCTGATCCCACAAAACCCACACCTTCCCAACCTTGCAAGCTTTTAAAAATAATTTGTGTCCTCAGATGCCCCCTTTCTCATGGAGTCTGTCACCATAAGGCCAGTCTGCCTGTTTTTGCATCCCTCTCTCTATGCATGCACATGTTCCTCAGCAGATGTTTTAAAAGTGTGTATGAGTTTTAATTTGTTTTAGTCTATTCTGTTGCAGTTTTAGCTTGCTGCTTATTCTAAATCATGGCTGTAAGTTTTTAGTGGTAAGTTTATTGTTTTATCTTTTCTGTAAACCACTTTGAGTTTGTTTCCACCACCCCCCCCTACAATCAGGTGATATATACGTTTTGTGAAATAAATAAATAACCCACATCCTCTTCCAATGCCATAAGCACTTCCGGTGGCAAGGTTTTTATAAATTTTACAAAAAGTCCCTTTGAAATTATATGTTGGGCATTGTCTACTTCCTTGCAGTATTGTTTTATATCAGCCACAAGAAAGGAGGGAGCAAGAGGCTGGATCCAGCCCCCCCCGCCCCCCCGCCTCTGTTTTCAAGGTAAGCAGGGACAAGCTTCGTTCTTTGAGAAATAGAGGTAATGAAGGTAATGGACACTGATGGACCAGTTGATTACCAGTTCATCAGCCATGCCATCGTGGAGCCTTCAAGACAGGAACTGGAGCTAAAACAATATGATCCTTCCCCACTGATCATCTCCAGCATTAGACACTCAATAATAAATAATAATAATATTTATGCCTAGCCTATCTTGCTGGGTTTCCCTAGCCACATATAGAAACATAATAAAACATCAACCATTAAAAACTTCCTGATACAGGGCTGCCTTCAGATGTCTTCTGAAAGCATCCTGTTAAAGGGAAGCAGGGGTGTAGATTCTGTACAATGCCTGGACGTGGGCTAGGGCCATGCCACAGCCCCAATGGGGACCCCTTGGGGTGCCCCTATTTGATGCAAGTCATAAGGCTCCCCCTATTGCTGATTTAAGGGACACGGGTGGCGCTGTGGGTTAAACCACAGAGCCTAGGGCTTCCCGATCAGAAGGTCGGCGGTTCAAATCCCCACGATGGGATGAGCTCCTGTTGCTCGGTCCCTGCTCCTGCCAACCTAGCAGTTTGAAAGGACGTCAAAGTGCAAGTAGATAAATAGGTACCGCTCCGGCGGGAAGGTAAACAGTTTCCGTCAGGAAGGTAAACGGTGTTTCTGTGCGCTGCTCTGGTTCACCAGAAGTGGCTTAGACATGCTGGCCACATGACCCAGAAGCTGTACGCCAGCTCCCTCAGCCAGTAAAGCAAGATGAGTGCCACAACCCCTGAGTTGTCCACGACTGAACCTAATGGTCAGGGGTCCCTTTACCTATTGCTGATTTACCCTTAGTTGGACTCCCTGCAGACAGACGGGAGTCAAGATATAGTTGGGCCTCACCCAATGCCTAAGCCAAACCGCTCACATCTGTAACCAATGAAGTTGTGGCCTGTTTGAACCCATAAGCCAAAATCCACTTGTCTGTGTGTTTATTTATCCACTAGGGAACTGTGGGTCATGGGGCCTTGGCATGCAATTCTTTATCTCCTTGACATCTGGTGGGAGGGCGTTCCACAGGGCGGGCACCACTACCGAGAAGGCCCTCTGCCTGGTTCCCTGTAACTTCACTTCTCGCAGTGAGGGAACCACCAGAAGGCCCTCAGAAGTGGACCTCAGTGTCCGGGCAGAACGATGGGGGTGGAGACGCTCAATGAGAGGCAGCAATGAACTGGAAACTCTGGCAAAAATGTACCTTCTTAAGGTTAGGTCATATAACCAATATAAGCAACAGAAAGCATAGGTCTGTCACCCCCCAGGCTTGCCATACGTCAGGAAAATTCCTGACATGTCCTGGTTTTCGGGTGTAAAAATGTCATAGGGGGAATTTTGCTGAATCGGCAAAATGTCCGGGAAAACCTGGCAACGTGATGGAAAAAGTAGCGGAAACAGCTTCCAAAGCTTAAAATTTTGTTCCCCCAACAACTTTGCCGGTGTCAGGAATATGGCAAACCTACTCTACACACTGGGAGACCTCGACTGGCTCAGGATCTCCCCTTACATAGGCAAACTATATGCACTTATGCTGCTACTCACTTAGAGCTCCTTCTCATGCGCACTGAATGCATGGCCGGTGGGAATGGCAATCACAACCGTTTGTGGTCGGTGTGTGACTGCCAGGTTCTACTTGCAAGTGTGTGGACAGCAAGGCTGGCATGAGACAGTTTTACACACGAGACGAACCACAAAATGGCGTCCCCCTAGCCGCCAAGGAAGAAGGGGTGAGTGAAGATCTACATCGGGAACAAGGGAGGGGGGAATAAAGATTCACATAGGGATCTGCTGCCCCGTGAATCCTGCCGCCTGAGGCAGTTGCTTCCTCTTGCCTCATTCGTGGGCCGGCCCTGGTGAACAGCCCTACATTCAATAGTCAGTGAAAACATTTGGATCTTAGGCTAACTGAGGAGTCATTGGACTCTTTCATGAGAAGAGAAGTATTTGACCACCTGGATTAGAGGGGGGAAAGAGAATTCACTGGGGAAACGGAATGTCTTTTAGACAGGCAAGTGTGTCGCAAAATGTTGAAAACTCTCGCATTGGGCCAAACCTGATGTGAATAGCAATTTGCAAACTAAAGGCTAGAGTTCAGTCTGCAGGTAAATGATGGAGTTTGTTTGTTTTTTCCTGATGAAACTAGGCCTGCCAGCTTCTTTAGAATCTCATGTGAGCCCCTTGAAGGAAGAGTGGAGGGTATCAGTATGCTAAACAATAAAGTCTGTACATAAAACCAACCACTTTTAAAACATAAATCAAATTCAGACATTTGTCATCTCAACAGTTTCAGCCTTTGAAAGTCAGCACCTCTAAATATACCTCAGTGCTGTTATTTGTTCTGCAACTTTTGACATGCTTTGTTTCGCCAGCCGTGGCAGATGCTCTTTTTGCCATCAGCTGACCACAAGTCATGCAACATTACCCAATTTCAAGGAAGTGCAAAAAAAGCAAAAAAAAAAAAAAGGAGAGCAAACAGAGAACTTCTGAGCAAGGAAACTACAGCTGACCAACACAAATGATCGAACATTTCCAGCGAGAAGCTTGCAACAACAGAGGCAGGTTCAAGTCTGAGAGAAGAAAGAAGGACCACTGACTCTTCATTTACATTTTGGTCAAAAGGCAGAGGCAAATCCAGTCACCTAAACAGCAGCCTTGAGCTTCACACAGGGAAAAGGCACGTGCTTATCCTAACATCCTGAAACAATCTTCTGAATCAACACGTTCAAAGATTGCCACCAAAACATAAATCAACCTCATCAGCTGTTTCTCCTACATAATTGACATTTGCCCAGGTATTTTTTAGCTCAAAATGCCAACCCAGAGCACCAGTAAGTAAGTAAGTAAGTAAGTGAAGGAAGGAAGGAAGGAAGGAAGGAAGGAAGGAAGGAAGAAAGGAAGAAAGAAAGAAAGAAAGAAAGAAGGAAGTGTGTGGCAAAAGCTTTCATATTTTTATTAACAGGCTCTTCATCGAAATATGGCAAACCAAATGCCATATTTATTGCTAACATAGTAGGGCACATTGAATTTTTCAACTTTTGAATTCCCCAAAGTGAGGGGTGTTAAAAAAAATAAATCCAACATGACTTGGGAATTCAAAAGATATTTGGGCTAAGTGAATATAATTTTGTTTTGCTTGGTAAGTAAAATGCGTTTTAAATTGCATAGAAATCATTAAAAGTGAATGCCAAGTATTTGAGTTATTATTCTTACTAGGTATTACCTGACATTTTCAGAAGGTAAAATTAAAATCCTTTAGTTTTCCAAAAGCAGTTTATGTGCTTCTTCATAAAATGTACTTACCAAGCTAAATGTTGTCTAGTCACAAAAATATTATCAGATTCAGGATTCATAGAATTGGGAGGGACCCTGAGGATCATCTAGTCCAGCCCCTTGCCGTGCAGGAATACGCAGTTGTCCCATTCAGGGATCAAACTTGCAACCTTGGCATTCTCACCAACTGAGCTATTTTATTTTTTAAGACTTCTCACTGAAGAAATTTGCAAAAATTAAGTTTCACCCCCTAAAATGGCATACCCTACTAGCACAGCCTTCAACAAACTGGTTCCCTGCAGATAATTTTGGGCTAACTCAGATGCCCCTCTGGACTGTGGAACGACAGAGACAGCAGCTCAACAGGCGATTTCTGTGCCGGCGCCGTATAAAGGAATAGATATGTTTGTAACCTGATATGAATTGCTGGGCCACTGTTATTTTTCTTGCAGGTGTATTTGAATTCTACCATCAGGTACAATGGAAAGAGATCTAATTCTCAGCTGCTTTGCTCCCAGCTCCCTCCCTCCCCACACAGAGCATGTTAAACATGAAGTATAACATGAACATTCTCAGATCTGAACAGCTATTCTCAATCACCGAATCAACAGTGGGGTCAGGAGGGAGCTCTGGAGCCAGGGAATATTAGGTAACAGTGCTGAGGCCCCGATCAGCCACCGTTTCTTCGGTTGCCACCCAAGGCAGAGCTAGAATCGCTAAGGGCAAAGAGGTTCGGGTTAGTATTTCCAAAGGGAAGCGGCCCAAGAGGCGGGCAAAATGGGAGGATTCGAAGAAAGGTCTCATTAATAAACCAGGGCAGCAGGCAGCAAAAAAAAAGAGAACGGATGAAATATAATGCGGAGAAATGTGCACAGGGTGACTTTGCAAACCCTCGCTACTTTGCCTACATGCAAATATCTGCAACGAGTCATATTTTATGCCAAAAAGCAAGGACACACAGAGAAACCTTTTGCTCCTCTGCAACATTCCAGTTACACTAGGAGGCGATGCCCCCCTCTAGACACAAGTCCTGCTCTGTGCTTGCCTGTATCTTGCTAGGAAGGTGGGGAGAAACTAAGGCCAGGCCACTCACAGAACGTTCACTACTTTACTAATACAGGCAAATGAAGAAAGCAGAAACCAGAGTATACTGTGCTGGTTGAGAACCGTAACAATAAATCTATCTATATCCAGAGTATACTGTGTGCTCAAAATGTTCTGTTCTCATCTGCGGCTTGCTGACTTCTGCATCCAAGTGCCAACATCGTATCTTCCAATATTTGACAGGTGACAATGTGGTAGGGGTTTTTGTTTTCCTCTCTTTCACAATTTAACTTCTTTTCTTTTTTCCTGCCTCTGGAGCCAAGTGTCAACCTTTCTTAAAGCGATCAAGGCTGAAGCCAGCACATCCCCTTCTCCCAGCTAAATAGTTCACTGTTACTTCTGGTTCTGAACCTGTTCTGATATGGCACCAGATCAAGAATTCAGTTGCATCCCATACGACTTTATTTTTTTTTAATGGTTTCCTCCCGCTCCCTCTTTCAGCCTTTTATTTGGGGCAGAAGGGCAGGTGGAGGGGACAACAAATGAACCTTTGCAAAGAGAAAAAAATGTATTCTTTTGCATACTGCAACACACACTTGTGAATAGATACATACAGGCTACAATTAAGCAGTTAAAAGCAACTTTGTAGCAAGAAAAATTCTCAAGGTCTCCCGTAAACAGGGGAAGAAGATCTGGGCCTTTTAACAAAAGGCCCATGTTTGGGACCAACCCATAGAAACACCCTTGAGGAAAAGGATAAATAACATAAAAGGTAAAGGGACCCCTGAACATTAGGTCCAGTCATGGACGACTCTGGGGTAGAGGCGCACATCTCGCTTTACTGGCAGAGGGAGCCGGCGTACAGCTTCCGGGTCATGTGGCCAGCATGACTAAGCCGCTTCTGGCAAACCAGAGCAGCGCACGGAAACACCGTTTACCTTCCCACCAGAGTGGTACCTATTTATCTACTTGCACTGCATACTTTCAAACTGCTAGGTTGGCAGGAGCAGGGACCAAACAACACGAGCTCACCCTGTGGTGGGGATTCGAACCGCTGACCTTCTGATCGGCAAGCCCTAGGCTCTGTGGTTTAGACCACAGCGCCACCGGCGTCCCTAATAAATAACATAGAAGTATCATAAAGCTTCAACAGAACCCGACAGAACTTCGGTTGCTCCCACAACTCTTTCACCCTCGCTGTATAAGCTAGGAGATCAGAATACATGCCTTCACAACCTCCCTCAGAAGAACCCACCTTGTCTGTGAAGCCTTCCTGCAGCTCAGTCCAAGTTGTGGCATAACCAGCCAACATGCTTAAATCTAAGGAGTTAATACCGTAGATTAAGCTACCCTACCAGGCTTAGCTAAATCACTTCCCATCACCTGGGAGGAACTAGGTAACCAAGACTTTGTTCTCCTCCACTCTACTTGAGAAGCTCCATGTGTGAAGAGGTTTGAGCTGATTGCCCCAGCTCAGTCTGCATGGCTCTCACCTGTGCTCCTATAGCAATAATTGAGGAACTTTCACCGCTTTAGAAATAAGCCAAGTTTTAATTCCTGTGCGTTCTAATTGATGTAAGGGTAAGCACATGAATCTGACCTTTGGAGCATGTAAATAAGCAATTTTTAAACTTACCAAATTTGTGGTCTTTTCCTATGCTGGAGGAGGAGGGAAGCTTTGGAAATAAACTTTTTAAGGGAGCATTCTGGATCTCACTTTAAAGGGCAGTTTTTAAGGCTATATTTCCATGCTTTGCTTTGCTGCATGTTTTGTGATTCTAAATCTCTCGCCAAAGAGTACTTGTCCCAAACTTTAGCTTTGGGCATCCAGGAATTCTCCTTTTTAACACCAGTTCCTTTCCTTGAACAAGGGAGTTGAAGTTCTTCCCCTGCACTGATGGTACTAGCACTACATAAATAATAGCTAATAATCATTTGGTCCGATAAAAGATATATCACCAGAGCTTTTTTTCTGGGAGGATGCAAGAGTACAATACCCCTAAGCATTTTGTGAATCTTTGTACTTTTGTCCATTTACTGTATTTATTTTTTCCCTCGATTTGAACTATAAAATACTGGTTTTCTTGAGTCAAAATGAGAGTACCCCTAAACATTTTTTAAAGGAAAAAAGCACTGCATATCACCATATCACAGCCTTTGAGCCTAATGTGGCTATTAAATACATTAACAACAATCCTGAATGTTCACCCATTTCAGTGGCAGCTCAGACGCTGCAGAAATTCTGCTGCCCAAGTGCAGGTTGTGGGAAAAACATTAAATCCTTTCTCATTTGCATTGACTGCCAATCAGCTTCTAGGCCTAATTCAAGGTTCTAGTAATTACCAATGAAACTGGGGGAAAGTCCTCTGTCACTTCAGAAGCATCTTCTCCCAAGTTCTCTTCCTGTGCCCTGGTATCAGCCAGGGAGAATCTTCTCTGGGCATTCTCTATGTCAATTGTTGGGAATCTTTGACCCTCTGGAGCAGGTGTCCCCAGACTTACTGGACCTCGGGCTGCTTCCTCCAGCGCCGATCACGCGGCAGGCCAGAGGGCAGGGGAGCACGTGCCCACACGCTATTTCCGGCACACTTTCGGGTCAGTGCAACACTGGAAATAGCTTGTGCACGTGCACACGGGCCTCCGCAGACTTGGAAGTGTGCCAGAAATTATGCTTGCGCATGCGCAGAAGCTATTTCCGTTGCTCCGCTGACCTGAAAGTGGGCAGCTGCACCGTGCTGGTGAGAGCAGGTAGCGGCAGCAGGTGGCGGGGGTTGCCAGGGGCTGGATAAATGAGCCCCTCGGGCCGCATCCAGCCCACGGGCCTTAGTCTGGGGTCAGCAAAGTTTTTCAGCCGTGGGCCGGTCCACTGTCCCTCAGACCTTGTGGGGGGGCCAGACTATATTTGGGGTGTGTGTGAACGAATTCCTGTGCCCCACAAATAACCCAGAGATGCATTTTAAATAAAAGCACACGTTCGACTCATGTAAAAACACCAGGCAGGCCCCACAAATAACCCAGAGTTGTATTTTAAATAAAAGGACACATTCTACTCATGTAAAAACATGCTGATTCCCAGACCGTCCGTGGGCCAGATTTAGAAGGCGATTGGGCCGGATCCGGCCCCTGGGCCTTAGTTTGCCTACCCATGCTCTAGAGAGGATGCTGAACTACAACTCCCATCATCCCTGGCCATGGGCCGTGTTTTCTGAGGCTGATGGGAGTGGTGGTTCGGCAACATCTGGAGGGTCAATGTTTCCCTGTAAGTAAGATCCGTGGAACTTCACACTATTGCTGTGACGCTGGCTTCTCTGTTGCCAGAAAACTGCCTTAGTGACATCTTTGCACAACCTCTGGAGCCACTCTAAGGCCTGCCTCGGTTCTCAGGCTTTAAAAACTTGAAAGAAAGACAATAAGGTTAGCTAGATGTAAGTCAGGTGTGCGCCCCCAAGTGCACATTGGAATGAAGGCGCTGTGCTGTGCTGTGCTGTGCTGTGCTGTGCTGTGCTGTGCTGTGCTGTGCTGTGCTAGCTTTCGTGCACTGCATACTTTGATGTGCACCTGAGCACATTCCAAGAAAGGGGTGCTCTGCCGATAAGATTGCATCTCAGAACCATAATCATGGGGAGTGGGCATTGCGGACCTGTCCCTTCAGAGATTCTAAGTTCTTTTACTGAGTTTTCAGCTTTAAAAAGCAAGCACACACATTGGGTGTAACCATGCGCTTGGAGTCTGTGTGGCACTGATTTTGAAAAAAGCAAAGAGCATTAAAGGTAAAGGTAAAGGGACCCCTGACCATTAGGTCCAGTTGTGTCCGACTCTGGGGTTGCGGCGCTCATCTCGCTTTATTGGCCGAGGGAGCCGGCGTACAGCTTCCGGGTCATGTGGACAGCATGACTAAGCCGCTTCTGGCGAACCAGAGCAGCGCACGGAAACGCCGTTTACCTTCCCGCCAGAGCGGTACTTATTTATCTACTTGCACTTTGACGTGCTTTCGAACTGCTAGGTTGGCAGGAGCTGCGACAGAGCAACGGGAGCTCACCCCTTGGCAGGGATTCGAACCACCGACCTTCTGATCGGCAAGCCCTAGGCTCTGTGGTTTAACCCACAGCGCCACCCGCGTCCCTTAAAGAGCATTAGTGGACACTTTAAAAAAACAAAAACAGTGTAGGGGTGCTGAGTGCCCTTTGTCCGAATGGAAAAATACATGTTTGGTAAAAATGCTGGCCCTCTGTATAGTTCCGCTAGAAAATTAAGCAAACTTGTAACTGGGATTTCATCAGATGTGAAGTGCAGATGTTCACAAAGCAATTCTCTTTGGGACTGCCATTGTAGCACTCTCTTTTTTCATCCCACACGCCTTCCACTGTTCCTCCTGCTTCCACGTGAGAGGACAAATGCAGGTACTGTTCTCCTGTTCCCATGCCTTCCTTCCCCTGCCATGCCTCCCAGCAGCGAATCCGCACCCCCCCTCCTCCTCCGTCGGTCCACCAGCATCAAACTATCCCTGTTGTCCATTTCCCGGCAACAAGAGCTCTTGTTACAAAGTTATTGATTGGTTTTCCTACAGACGGATGGGCTTGTCAGGGTCCTCCCCCCCTCCCTTTCCCTACCCTCCTCGCGGAATCCACCTCTGTATGGGCTTATTGTTGCCTCTCGGGGGGGGATAGGATTGCATAGGGGGACCACCCTCTGCGCAACGTTCCCTCACACACAGACCACAGACTGTAATAAATAGAGCCGGGCTGAGCGATAATAAAAGCAATTGAGTGGGCATAAGATTTATATCTCCTCATATTTGAAGTGATTGTTTTATTGAGTTCTCGGTACGGTTAGGATGCTATTTATTTATTTATTTATATGTTTACGGGTTTTTTTTTTTTACAGTGCGGCCATGTGCCCTTCCCCATTTTCTTGGGTGGGTGGGTGGGTGGGTGGGCCCACACCCGGGGGAAAGCTGCGGAAGGAAAGTGCGACAGGCCTTTTGGAAAACGAGCCCTTTAAGGAGAGCGGTTCTCAGGCACTGAGCATCCTCTCGCTTCCTCTCTGCTACCCTGGCTCTAGCTGTGATCCTCGCAGAGATATTGCGTGCTCAGGAGAGGGAGGGCGGGCCCTTGCTGCATGGAGAAATCTAGCTTCATAGTAAAGATAAAGATAATAAATAATAATAATAATAATAATAATAATAATAATAATAATAATAATACATTCTAGCATTGGATATGTATTTCCTTGGGAAAGAACACAATGCTTGCAAAAGAGGATATTATTGAAATGGCAGGACATTTCCGGAGCAGAAGGGGTAGCTGTCCCCCCACCTTTTAAAGACCACATGGGCACCTATATGAAAAGGCAATTTCACACACACCATATATAAAACTACCTGATGTGCACCTATGGAATGATGGGGTGTAAATATTAGGGTTGCGCACCACCAGCCACAAGATTCAACTTGCATCTGTATCTGTCGCTTTGGAAAGCAGGCAGATCTGTTTTAGAACCACTCTCTTTGCCATTCAAATTGTTGTTTGGGACAAAATTGCATGTGTTTAAAAACGAAGGTCTGTTTCCTCCAGATTTGCTTTAATAGGGAGTCTAAAAACGGCTATAACCTTTTTTCCCCCCTTCCCGCAGAAGTGGATAAAATTTACAGGCCCAGCACTCCCTCTAGAGTAGATTAAGCCTGTCAAAATATAGATAGATAGATAGATCCAGGAGGTGTTTTTGATGCAGGGCACCTTTGGAGTTTATTTTAAAAAAAACAAAGGAAAAGTCTTCTCCCCCTCCCCAAATTTCCTGCGAAAATTGGATGCCGTTTGCAGGCACGGTTACCCTTTCTGAGGGGTTGAAGCCTGCCAAATTTCAGAATGACGGCCTTGGTGGTTCTCCCACAAGGGCAGATTTTACTGTTTTGACTTAGGTACATTAGGACTCATAGTGCTAGTGGTGGGAAAAATATTGTGGATCCCTGAGAAATACTGGGGCGGGGCGGGGGGACATATTGCCAACCCAGCAAGGACCCTGTTACCCCAAGGATCACTGACAGGGGAGTTTAGGGAATATAACCTCTTCTCCCTTGGAGAGCCATTTCTCTCCGTTGACTTGCAGGGGGTGGGGGAGTGTGAAAACAGTATAAATCCCAGGAAAGATTGGGGTAGGAGAAATATCACACACACACACACACACACACACCCCAAGGACCCTGTTACTCCAGGCTCATTGGTGGGCAATGCCTTGTGGTCGGTGGACTAGGCTAGTCTCCTAAATGTTTCCCTGATGTCTCCTTCCCAAAGCCTGGGAAGCTTCTACCCAGTTTTGGGACACGATGCTCATGCGCATGACATTGCAGCATTGGGGCGTCACATATGATAGCGTCCCTCCCCCCTCGCCCTTGCAAGCTGGCGCCTCTGGCCTTAATCTTCCCTACAAAAAAAATTACCACATGTCACTGTTGGTGGAGGTGGTCTTACTTATTTATTTATTTATACCCCACCCATCTGTCTGGGTTTCCCCAGCCACTCTGGGTGGCTCCCAACAGAACACTAAAAACAGAATAAAACGTCAAACATTAAAAACTTCCCTATACAGGGCTGCCTTCAGATGTCTTCTAAAAGTCAGAGAGTTGTTTATTTCCTTGACATCTGATGGGAGGGCGTTCCACAGGGCGGGTGCCACTACCGAGAAGGCCCCCTCTGCCTGGTTCTCCCTCCCTACCACCCTCAAAGATTAGCGTGATTAGAATGTCCTGGAAAAATAAATCACTCTGGTTTAAAGCTGGACCTGTATGTCAAAATGAAAGGTTTGGAGCTCTGGATGTTTCTGCAGTTAGCTTGGTCTCATTTCTCAGGTGGGGGCCACAGGGGAATGTGTGTGTGTGTGTGTGTGTGTGTGTGTGTGTGTGTTGGGACATCTGAGACCACGAGGAAACTTAGGGAGCCCCTCATCCACTTTACAGTGTACCTTGTTAACCGCGTGATCATCTGACAAGGAAATGGGAGAACCTTCCCCAAATCATTCCGATTCACCTTATTCTGTGAGGCGGGCACAGAGCTGATGAACAACCCCAGTCAATATCCCGGATGCCACAAATAGTATATGGGGGAGGGAACACAACAATTGATCTTTGTACTTGCTTCGGAAAGTATGACTCAGTGATCACAACAGCCGCTGCCACCGCCTTTTAAATCCTGAGACGCCAGCAGCAAAACCAAACTACCATATCGTACATTGACAACATTTTGTGGCCCACATCATATCTATCACACAGCAGAGGTTGCCTTTCTTGGAGCACTGTGGGATGGAGAGAATTCTAAGAGCCATCTCCTTAGATTCTCATTGCCTGCTTTAAAAAAACATAGCAACTTTGTCATCAATGAAATCAGAAGCTAACTAAGCCATTTAGCACGCTCACCAACAAATGCAGTGAAATATTGCAGTGTGGAAATTTTTTTGTTCAGGATTCCACCTACTCCATCTCCTCCTTCCAATAATCATACGGCATTCCGTTCCCACAGCCCCCACTAGGCTGTTTTCTTTTTGGGGAGAGGGTGCCCCCCAATTCCCTCCCTCCGCTGTGTTTAATAAATTTTGAGGTTCCCCAAGCATAGTGACACCTCATTCTTGTGCATGCATGACATTTTTGGTAGCTAAGATTCAGTACTTGGATTATTTAGATTACTATCAATGTGCTTGTGCGCATGTGTTTCAAATTGACATGCAATGGTGAATAGACAGCATGGGATTCTGATCCATGATGTCACAGACACTGTCCAATTGGTAGGAACTTTAGAATTGCCATGCTATATCTGACCAAGTTCTGCCTAGACAGCACTCTTGCTTCCAACCGTGGCCATCAAGGTGCCTCTGGAAGTTCACAAGTTCACACAGGAGACGGCTATTCCATACCTGGTAGCTGGAGATAAACTGTCTGTGTGCATAGGGGTTATACTGAGCAAATAACTGTTGGCTTTTCTGCATGAATTTTTCTAATCCCTTTTTATTAAATCCCTCTCTAATCTATCAACAGATCTTGTGGCAATGAATTGCATAAGTTAATTATGCATTGCATGGAGAAGTCTCTCCTCTTGACAGTCCTGAACTACTACCCGTTAGGTGACCTTGAGGGGTAGTGTTATGAGATAGGTAGGTAGGTAGGTAGGTAGGTAGGTAGATGACAGATCTATCTATCAATGCTCAGGAGGTGCCCTCCAACATTTCTCTGACGAAATAAGGAAATCCCATTTCATCATCATCATCATCATCAAAGTAGCTGTCTTAATACAAAGGAATTTCAGAAATAGACTGGAAAGAGAAGTTGCTGAATTGCAACTCATTACCAAACTCAAAACCATGGAGAGACCTGGTCTGAACAAAGACACTGGATTCTTATCTCATTATACATGACAAAGCTATCTTTATCTTCGTATCTGAAGAAGTGTGCATGCACACGAAAGCTCATACCAAGAACAAACTCAGTTGGTCTCTAAGGTGCTACTGGAAAGAATTTTTGATTTTGTTAAAGCTATCTTTAGCCATCTCACCCCTTGCTTTTTCCTTTAGGACTAATTGCAGTCGTTAACATTCGTCAACAGGTTTTCCACACCCATCAGCTAACCACCCATTCCCACCACCCTTCTGAGTAATACCCCTCCTCACTCTCTCACTATATATAAAGGTCTGGTGACTTCTATTTCAGTGTATCTGAAGAAGTGTGCATGCACACGAAAGCTCATACCAAGAACAAACTTAGTTGGTCTCTAAGGTGCTACTGGAATGGTTTTTTTATTTTTTATTTTGTTTTGACTATGGCAGACCAACACAGCTACCTACCTGTAATCATCATCATCATCATTACCCCACCCATCTGACTGGGTTGCCCCAGCCACTCTGGGTGGCTTCCAACATATATAAAAACATAATAAAACATTAAACATTTTTTTAAAAAAAATCCCTATAGAGGGCTGCCTTCAGATGTTTTCTAAAGGTTACCTAGTTACTCATCTCCTTGACTCGGGGTCATATAATTCCATACCCTCCAACATTTCTCCAGTGAAAAGAGGGACGTCCTAAGGAAAAACGGGGCATTCCAGGATCAATTCACAAACCAGGTCAAGCTTCTGTAAATCCAAGACCGTCCCTGGAAAATAGGGACACTTGGAGGCTCTGAAACTATGCATTCCTTTATCAGAGCAGGTTGTTTGTGTTTTGGGGAGATGAACATGCAATGGAGGAATTAAATATAAAATCTGGTTTGCGGTAAATACTTTGTAGAAAGGTGGGGTGTAATCCCTCCTCCTCTGTTTCTGATGTTCAAACTGTGAGGACCGTTGCTTTTGTAGCCATCATCTCTGTGCAAGAGCAGGGGAACGGGTGGCTTGGGGAGAAACCCAAAATTTGCAGAAGTGCCTTTTTTACAATATAAAAATCTCTGAGCGAAAACCCCAAAACAGCCCATTGAGTACTGAGCATGTTCAACGGCCACTGAATGCTGGCTGGCTGGCTGGGGAAGACTCAGAAGAACAAGGGAGAAAGGAACTGGAATGGAGTATTCCGGAAGGTGGCGTGGCGAATTGGCTGGAACACTGAACATTCCACACTGCAACATTTTGTTGCAGGTCTAGTAGTAGTAATAGTAGTAGTAGTAGTAGTAATAATAATAATAATAATAATAATAATAATAATAATAATAATAATAATAAACCTGCTGCAATGTGTATAAATTGTGAGGGGATGATAGGATGCAACCCCCACTTACACATTTTCCTGGAATCTCTGCATTTGAGAGTTACAGTAAGAAGTCTAGAGATTAGAATATGTCAGCAGATTATAGTTTTGCATCTGCTTGCATCCTATCTCACTCCTTGTAACAACACCCCACTCAATCTCTTTAAAAATGCACACACAGTTAAAAGCACGGAGGAAAAGAACAGTTATCGTGTCCTTAGCATAACCCACCTTCATGACTTTGTTGGGAAATCATTCTTGTTGGTCTTCCTGCTCCTGTTTCTAGCCCCGCTAGTCTGTTCTAAATGCCGCTGCCGCTGCCCATTTTCATCACTGATTTCCCCCTGTTCGCCTTCACTTTAAGCTCCTTCTACTCACTTTCAAAGGGACCCAGGTGGCGCTGTGGGTTAAACCACAGAGTCTAGGGCTTGCTGATCAGAAGGTCGGCGGTTCGAATCCCTGCCACGGGGTGAGCTCCCGTTGCTCGGTCCCAGCTCCTGCCCACCTAGCAGTTCGAAAGCACCTAAAAGTGCAAGTAGATAAATAGGGACCGCTCCAGCGGGAAGGTAAACGGCGTTTCCGTGCGCTGCTCTGGTTTGCCAGAAGCGGCTTTGTCATGCTGGCCACATGACCCGGAAGCTGTCTGCGGACAAACGCCGGCTCCCTCGGCCTATAGAGCGAGATGAGCGCCGCAACCCCAGAGTCGGACACGACTGGACCTGATGGTCAGGGGTCCCTTTACCTTTACCTTTTTACTCACTTTCATATGCCCCCCCCCAATGATCCTGCTCCACTCTCTGCCTATCCTTCTCAAGGGATTCACAGAAGAGGTGCCAAACGTCTAATTGAACCAAAACTTATATCTTCCCCACTATTACCAGTGCTCAGGGCAATGAGTGCTGTTGATTATGCAGTGAAAAGCCACCATCCATGAACGGGAAAGAGGGAGGTATCAGGGGAGCCCCAAAGTTTGGCGAAGTGGAAGAAGGGGGAAAGAAAAAAAAATAGCAGGGAAATGGCAGAGAACCCCAAGAACGGCCTCGGCCCAGTATACCTGAAGGAGCGTCTCCATCCTCATCGTTCAGCCCGGACACTGAGACCCAGCTCCGAGGACCTTCTGGCAGTTCCCTCACTGCCAGAAGTGAGGTTGCAGGGAACCAGGCAGAGGGCCTTCTCGGTAGTGGCACCTGCCCTGTGCAACGCCCTCCCATCAGATGTCAAGGAAATCAACAACTATCTGACTTTTAGAAGACACCTGAAGGCAGCCCTTTTTAGGGAAGTTTTTAATGTTTGATGTTTTATCATGTTTTTAATAATCTGCTAGAAGCCTCCAAGAGTGGCTAGATGGGCGGGGTATAAATAATAAATTATTATTATTATAGAACAATCCGAATGGGGGACTAAGGACTCACCTGTATTGTCCTTTAATGAAAGTTTCCTGTGCCACCACCATTAATGCTCCATTGTCCGTATGACGTCCCCCTTCAAATCTCTGCCTTCCCACAATTCCCCTTCTCTCAGTTCTGACTTTCTCATGCCAGTGATACTCCAAAAAGAAGACGGCATGGGAAAATCTGGGCCGAGGGAAGTGTGGGAAGACGGAGATTTGGAGGAGAATGTCCTATGCACCATGGAGAATTAATAGCAGTACAAGAAGCTTAATATCTACCTTAAACAACAGCATGGAGGAGCCCTGAGCAGCTACGGAATACTAACAGGCATGTCTGGGGAAGGGTTGGAAAAATTAGGTAGGAGGGGATATGGAATGGAATATCCTGAAAAGGAGCATCCCATACGGCAACATTTTGTTGCAGTACTAGTTCTCTCTTCTCCCCGTGCTTTTTCACGCAGTATCTTACTACCGGTATGCCTTTCCAAATAAGAACTGGCTCTCTTTCCCTTTTATTGCATCCAAACACTTCTTAAGACTCATCCATTCATCTGGACTTTTCCTGGTTTCCATTTTCCTTTCCATCCTCTAGTCTGAAACTCCTGATTGCGAACTTTCATACAGGGTTCGATTATTTCTCATTTTATTTCTTCTACAGTGCCTAGCGATTTTAGGTTCTCCGTTTGTAGCATCATCATCATTATTAAAGTGGGAACACTTTCCCTTTAAAATACCGGGATATTTAGAAAGGAGGGTTTTTAATCCAGTCTTATTATTCTTTTTATTTTGATTCACTCCTGTACACCAAATGCCGTCACGGAGTCGCTAAGGTCAGTAGTGTTCTGTATCTTTGTGCAGTATTAAAGGGTATCGTTTCAGCTGACCATGAGAAGAAGCTGAAGGAAATCACTGAGATGCACTAGCTCAGAATTTCCTCACGTCTTTCATCGTGTCTGTGAACACAGCGCTTCTCCCTTTCCTGATCCTGAAATCTTAAATCCAGGAAATGAAACCTACAGAGCCCTGAGAACAAGCCCCCTGCTGGGTAAAGCTGAGTAAAGCACTTGACCCTGAAATTCTGGTATTTCAAATTAATTGACGTAAAGCTTAATTCAGGTGCTGCTTAATGCACTTTCCGCAGCTAGGAAGCTCTGCCCATATATAGCGCAGCCTGCAGCTTGCAAGTCCGCATTAGTGTTTTCCGGGGAAATGACACAGAGGTTTAGAAGTTTTCCTGGCCGGGGGGAATTAACACAACTGAAGCTGATATCGCTTGGCTTCATTTCTTGACCCTGGACTCCCACTCCCACTCCTTTCCTTGGCAATCACATTATGCCCCAAATTCTAGAGTCCCCCCATTTAACCATTTGCTCCCTATAGTCTTGAAAATGGAAGTTTTGTTACAGCCTGATCCTATGCACCTTTAAAAGGTAAAGGTACCCCTGACCATTAGGTCCAGTCGCAGACGACTCCGGGGTTCCGGCACTCATCTTGCTCTATAGGCCAAGGGAGCCGGCGTTTGTCCGCAGACAGCTTCAGGTTCATGTGGCCAGCATGACTAAGCCGCTTCTGGCGAACCAGAGCAGCGCATGGAAACGCCGTTTACCTTCCCGCCGGAGCGGTACCTGTTTATCTACTTGCACTGTGACGTGCTTTCGAACTGCTAGGTTGGCAGGAGCAGGGACCGAGCAACGGGAGCTCACCCCGTCGCGGGGATTCGAACCGCCGACCTTCCGATTGGCAAGCCCTAGGCTCAGTGGTTTAGACCACAGTGCCACCCGCGCTTTACCTTTACTGAACCGTAAATCTTGTACGTGCTCAGTGGAACTAAGTCACAAACAAATGTAAATAGCAAACAGGGGCGGTTTTAGGGTGGCACAACGGGTGTGAGGCTCTTTGGGTGCCGCACTGCAGGGGGCACCAAAACAATGCTGTAGAACACAGTGCGAGAGGCGAGGGTGTGTGTGTGTCAGATTTTGGCAGCGCACAGGGCGCCACAGAAATTTGAGAGCTCCAAGTCCACCGCTGGTAGTGAATGTGCATAGTACACAACGGGGAGCAAGCCCTACTGATCACTGGGATCAATGGGGATACCGCAATCCTATGCATAGCAGCTGCTCCACAGCATAATGTCCCATTTCCCCCCCAAGCATGTCAACGCCACTCTTCTCTTTATGGAGAACCGCGCAAGCCGAAAACTCAGGATTACACATTATATATAACCTAACGATGCAGAAAAGCTGCCCCAGTCTCCCAAACTTCCTGTGCTTTTCTCTTTGCTCGTTATGCGCATCCTTCGCCTCTCGAATCGGATGCTGCACTGATTTCTGGGAGCACCAGTTCACCATCAACGTATGCTTTGCAGGAACAGAAAGAAAAATGTGCCCCACGAGCCAGGATCTCTGTTTACAAATTACTGCATCCCGTAGTAAACAGACAACCGAAGCCGACTCAAATACACTGGCCTGTGTATCATATGACAATCTGCCAATGGCTGTACGTGGGGGGGGGGGGAGAAAGGCCGGTATTGATTTATCGAATCGGAATATTTATACCCCGCCTTCGAGCTGTGGTCTTCAAAGGCAGTTTACATCATCCACACATGAAACGAAATTTGAAAAGGCAAAAAAAACCCCAGTAATTAATATACAGTAAAACATAAAAGAGGGACCCAGGTGGCGCTGTGGGTTAAACCACAGAGTCTAGGGCTTGCTGATCAGAAGGTCGGCAGTTCGAATCCCTGCCACGGGGTGAGCTCCCGTTGCTTGGTCCCTGCTCCTGCCCACCTAGCAGTTCGAAAGCACATTAAAGTGCAAGTAGATAAATAGGGACCGCTCCAGCGGGAAGGTAAACGGCGTTTCCGTGTGCTGCTCTGGTTCGCCAGAAGCGGCTTTGTCATGCTGGCCACATGACCCAGAAGCTGTCTGCGGACAAACGCCGGCTCCCTTGGCCTATAGAGCGAGATGAGCGCCGCAACCCCAGAGTCGGACACGACTGGACCTGATGGTTAGGGGTCCCTTTACCTTTACCTTTTAAAACATAAAAGCAGCAGACGGTGAGAACAAAAGTAAAGCCCACAGCCAACGAAAGGCTAAGAAACAGCAGCATCTGTTCAGGCGCTAAAGGGAACATACAAATGCCTTTGCCTGGCACTTTGAGCTTGTTTAACCAAGTTGTGGTGCCACACCAGAGAAGGCCCAATTGCAGTCACCACCAACCCTTCGTCCCACAGCAGCAACACTCACGAAAGGGCTCCCCAGAACATCTGTTTACACAGGGCAAGGTGATGTGAGAGCAGCAGACCCTTTACCTATCCCAAAAAATACACCATGGAGCTTGAATAATTCACACTTCAAATCAGAAAAGAAGAATGCGTCTTCCCATATCCTCCAACATTTCTCCAATGAAAATAGGGACGTACTAAATTATTAATTATTATTATTATTATTATTATTATTACTACTACTACTACTACTACTTTACTATTTATACTCCGCCCATCTGACTGGGCAGCTTCCAACATACAATCGTACCTTGGAAGTCGAACGGAATCTGTTCCGGAAGTCTGTTCGACTTCCAAAGCACGGCTTCTGATTGGCTGCAGGAAGCTCCTGCAGCCAATCGGAAGCCCCGTCGGACATTCTGGTTCCAAAGAACATTCGCAAACCGGAACACTCGCTTCTGGGTTTGCGGCATTCGGGAGCCAAAACGCCCGAGTAACAAAGCGTTCGGGATCCAAGGTACGACCGCATATTAAAACATAATAAAACATTAAACATTAAAAAAATACTTCCCCATACAGGGCTACCTTCAGATGTCTTCTAAAGGTTGCATAGTTACTTTTCTCCTTGGCTTGGTGTGTGTGTGTGTGTGCGCATAACTCCATGCCCTCCAATGAAAATAGGGACATCTTATATACTCTCTCAACCAATTGCTTTGCTTCTAGCTAGTCTACCTGCAATCACAGCACCCAGAGCTCCCTAGCAACCTTCCAGGAATCTTAGGGTCATGGGATTTCTAGCCGTTTCACTCACGCACCCAGCACGCCTTGGCCAAAATGGGATCTGAGCCACTTATACAGGCTTCCTCAATCTCGGCCCTCCAGATGTTTTGTGACTACAATTCCCATCATCCCTGACCACTGGTCCTGCTAGCTAGGGACCACGGGAGCTGTAGGCCAAAAACATCTGGAGGGTCAAGTTTAAGGAAGCCTGCACTAATGGACTATTCTCTCCCCTACCTCAACAACTCCCATCTGATAAATACGTGAATGTCAGGCCTATGGCAACCAAATTTCCTTGACTGCCTAGAGTCTCTCACTGGGGTCAACGGCATTGGCTCCCACCCAAACAGGGTCCCTGAATGCACCCCTCTGCTTTCTCCCAAGCAACAGCCTCTCCCCTCTCTCCCAACACCAATATCACGGCGATATGATATTTTATAATATATAACAAAAATAAAAGCAGGCAGCCATGTTGACCCATCTCACCACTCGCTTTTCGTCAAACGCCTGTGGAAGTGCTCTGCGGTTCCTGAATGCTCCCTGCTCTGTGATTTTCAGTTGCTCCTAAAAAAATGTCACTGGTGCTATTTGGATTTTTGTTTCATAAAAGCTAGATTGCCACGGGAACTTCTGCAAACATTGTGACCGACTAAGACTTCCGTCCGAAACGTGTTTACCCAGAAATAAGTCCCAATGAATCTACTGCTCAATTGAATCCAAGGAGGCCCTACTTCTGAGTAGGCACACATAGGATCGTGCTGTAAGGCTGCAATCCTGTTCTAGCCTTTACCCAAGAGAAAGCCCTGTTGGCTTACTTTTGAGTAGACGTGAAGAGAGTTCCACTGTAAGACTCTATCCAGAAATGCAATAGAAAAAACAGCATTGAAAGCCAATAACATAATTTCCCATACTGTGTGATGCACTTATCTGAGAGCTGAAAACAACGCATCTGTAATCTATCACAGCAAGTAAACAGCACGGCCTGTGTGCTCAGACTTCTGTGCCACAATCTAAAGAGCAATCAGCGAGCCCTTTCCTTCTCTGGTGGTGCTGCAGAGAGAGGGAAAAAGTTGCTCTTTCTGTCTGGCACCAGGCCAAGCAAGCTGTAGCATAACTTCCCCTTGGGTGACATACAACTGCAGCAGGAGCTGCCTCACACCTCAGAAACATGGTCCTATAAAGAGGTCCTATAA
Source organism: Lacerta agilis (assembly GCF_009819535.1). Classification (NCBI taxonomy): domain Eukaryota; kingdom Metazoa; phylum Chordata; class Lepidosauria; order Squamata; family Lacertidae; genus Lacerta; species Lacerta agilis. Next base: position 12,753,497 of record NC_046316.1, read on the forward strand.
AGAGGGACGACAATCAGGCTTAAAAACCAGAAGCCCGCACTCTCTCGGCTATGGCGAAACAGCAAGTCGAGTGGGGCACACAATCCGTTTGTCACTAGCAAGATGGTGCAGATTCCACAAGAAACAAGACATTGCCAATTGATGCTGGCTCGGCCTGCTCTTGTGCTTATAGAGGGGAATCATGGCACTCAACACTACCCCCTGCTACTTGCTGCGGGTAAACCTTCTGGTCAAGTTGGCAACTCTCCTTACGGGAATACTTCGGTCTTTGGAAGTTGCCCGACAGTTTCAAATCAGAGCACAAGAAGGGACAAGAGGAGACAGTTGTGTGGGTGTCGTGGAATTCGTTTTAAGGAAGGCAGTAAAACCACGCGAAATGAAGTAAGCCCCAGCCAAACGAAATCCAGGAGAAAAACAGCCAGCTACTGTATGCATATTTCCTACGAATGGTAGAATTAGGAAAGTTTCTCTCATTTAAAATGTAGAACAGAACTACGTGTTTCATTCACGTTGCTTGCTTTCAATCTACGCAACTGAAGTCCTGTTACACTTCTCTCTCTTGCGCAGGATTATGCCCCATTGAACTTAAGTTTATTTTTTACCAATTAATTAATATATGGGTGTGTCTTTGCTGCTTGTTCAGAGAAAGCGGCCCATTTCAGGCAACTGATTCCCCCCCCCATGTATCTTAAAAGACCAACTGGTCGCTACAGCCTCTGTCATAGGTTTAAGTCATCAGAGTGCTCCTCCTGTGTCCATGTCTTTCTTATTTCTTCCTTTAAAAAAAAAAACTGGCTTGAAAAAGGTTTCATACCAGTTACTACTTTCAAAGCTGAGAAATCTGTGTTTTCCAAGCTCCCCTTTTCTTCTACTAGGGTCAATGGTACCGGGGTCACTTGCTCCTCATCAAAGCAGCGCATGGAGACCTGAAGTAACAAACCTTCCATAGGTTCTCATCTATCTATCTCTTGATTTATGGCCCACCTCATCTCAAAAGTAACAAAAAGCTGAAGAAGACACAGGGAAACACATAACGAAACAGAAATAAATTCCCGGTTGTTTTTCAGCACTGATCGGCAGTAAATTTATAATGCAGGTATGAAATCATATTGTGGGGAAAGCAGAGGAGGAGGAGGAGGAGGAGGAGGAGGAGAAGGAGGAAGGTGTTTTTATTCTTTGGTATACTGTATAGGCGAGCAGAAAGAAGGATAGGACACTTTGGTTGCAAATTTTAAAGTTGGGACTGCTCTTCTATTTCACCGTACCATGGTATACCCCATATATTCCTTATATTCCAACATATAAAAAGGGGTATAAAAATTATATTATGATTATTCAAGGATCTACAGGCATCCGAAATTTGACTGTGCCGTTTCTGAAAAGAGGGGAAAAATAGACTCCAGCTGAATCAGCTCTAACGGCTTCTTACACATGAGAAGCTTCCATTTTGCACATGGGAAAGGAACTAAAAAATTTCTGACTTTATCCCTGTCATTATGTAGCACTTGCTCTTGGAACCACAGAAGTGATCAAATGAGGCAAGGTATAAATACAAAGTGAAAACGAACAAACTCTGCGCATAATGGCACGTTGCTTATAGTTTCAAGACAGCGGATCCGAAACCTGTTACCGAGGCCTCGCCTCCGAATATTGGCGTTTGCAAACGTAAGCGCTCACTTCCCGTATGAGAGTTCAGAAATTTAGTGGGAGCAACGGAGGGCAGTTCCGCCGCAAACGATTGTGCAAATACGAATTCGCCAGGCCACATCGGCAAGACGTTGGCAAACCATGATGTGCAAAATAATGACATGGTTTTGCATCATCGTTTTTTTTTAACACGCATGCGAACTAGAAATCGCCTGCTTGTCTGCCCGGCTGATATTTGTGAATATTGGACAAGCGCTTGCATTTGGAGTTTGTACTAAACCTTCCTTTCTGCACTCTTGTAAAGATCAGAGATTTCCCCACAGGAGCCGGCGGGAGGAAACAGGGCTCAGTGGAAGAAGTATCAGGCTTTGGGGGGGGGGTCGTCTAATTACTCCCTCCCGTATTTCTCAACTCCAGGGTTCCTCACTTCTTTCTGCCATTGCTCATGGCCTTAAATTGAGTCATTTTTTGCGTGCCTCAAATTCCAAGAACAAATCCCCCCTGACTAATGAGTGAAAGGAAGAAGGGGTGGGGAGGGCATGAAAGGCTGATGTTTTTTTAAAAAAATCTGCACCAAGATAACTTTTAATTATTAGGGGAACAAAAGGGGCACCTTCTTCAAAACTGAATTTCAGAAGGTTGAGAGATCTTTCAGGACCCAATGGGTGCAATAATATTTACAATGTTTATGGGGAATATTTGCCAAGAGTATGATCAGACCTTACGATAACAAATGCCGCTTGTGCTAACACATGTAACTTCATTTCTGGGGCAGACCGAGCAACGGGCAGGCAAATTAAGGTCTCCCAGTTAAATTGATATCAACTGGATCTAAGAAGTGCCTGAGTCTCAAGGTGATGCCCTGGGCTTGCGTGTACCTAACTAATTGTGGAATTTACTCATTCTATTTCCACATGCCTAACATCAGCTGCTGCAGTTGCCCCCGGAAGGTCCTTGCTACTCTGGTAAGTTGCCATCTAGTCAATATTTAAAGGTAAACTCAGAGCAACCTAAACTCAGAACTGACCTCTTCGTTCAGCAACCAGGGGGTGAAATCTAATAGTCCTGATCCAGAAAAGTAGCCAAAGCAGAAGACCGTGTGCATATTGTTCACAGATAAACAGTGCACAAATGTGGGATAGGGGACTGCTACTGCTAAGAAACCAGATTCTGTGTGTTCTATGGGGTGTGGTCTTTAAACACCACAGCCCATCACTTTTTTGCACATCACATCCTCATGCAAAAAAAAACCGCTTGACTCTCTAAAGACAATTCCTACCACCACCCAACTAGGATGGTTGCCTGATAGTTACATGTGTCAGAGCTGCCAACAGCAGGTTTTCTGTGCTAGCCAAGAAAAGTGTGCTGCTCTCAGGAGGGAACAATCCCCAAATAAAATGAAACTCTCTCCCTGCAATTTTGAGGTGCTGAGCTATTCTCTCCCCTGACTGCCCATCTACAGCTGCTTCCAAAAAGGTGCCTGAATGTCAAAGTGTTATTATTTCAGTCCCAAACAGCCGACGGTAGGATCTGGGATTTTTCAAAAGGAGGGTGTATAATTAGCCAATCAGTATTATGTTACTCTGTTCATAACTTAATAACCATTTTAATACAGATGGCACACACAGGGATAATTTCCTGGGATAGCTTTGCAGTATATTACAGAGAGAGTATGTGTGCTTGGGGGGGGGGGGTCTTTTTTTTTAGCCAAGGTACATTCTCCAAGTTAATTTTACCTGCTGTTTTGAGATGATTTGGGATAATTCCATATCATTTTCAAAAATATTAGAAGCCATTGATCGAAGATGCCAACTTGGAAAAAAAATGCCTCCTGGCCATTAGAACTTTGACAAATCTTCTATGGAAACCACATAAATTAATAAAGCCCCCCCCCATTCCTACTGGTGAGAATGACTTCTTTTTTAAAAATGTAATTGGCTACATTTTCTATGTATTTCATGATTAACTATTTAGCCAAGCAGCTGTAGAGATGGATGCTCGACTGTTGTGTCCATCTGGATACAAGTGTCTCTGTGGGGCGACTTTCTATATTACTTTTTCCTGCATGGAGATTCATATCTCTGATATATGCGGCAGCTGCCCCATTCTGCAGTTTGTGGCAGAAAATACTCTTGCATCCTCAATCTGTATGTTTCGAAACACATCCATTTGGAGTTTTTTGTTTGTTTGTTTTTTTGCTTTACATGCATTCTTAACATGCCGGGTACAAGGGAGCCACAAATACAGGTACGTCTAAAAATCTGCTCAGATATGTAGCCGGCATTAATTCCTTTGTAACCGATGACAACAGGAACATTGAAGTCCTTCAATCCCACTTTCCCTTTTCAAGCACAACCAATAGTGTGTGTGTGTGCCTATCTAAATCACAGTCTCCAGATCACCTCGCGCAGGATCTTTATCTTCCCAAGGTCAGCACATGGAATAGTGGAGTGTCTCTCTTTGAAGGAGGGTATTTAGGGTTCTCGGTGTGTGTTCTGCCTGTTGCAGGTGTGCAAATTGCCCCTCTGCATTGTGTTTGAAAGCACAGGGGATGTGTTGCTCTCTAGTTGATTGTTGTCTCAACACCAGCACTGGATCTTATCACAGGGGTATCTGTCTTCTATTTATTTAGTTAGTTATCTATAGGTAGAAAGACAGGCACGCAACCTGCTTTGGAAGGCAGGGTGAAATGGCATCGCTCTCTGACCACTTTTGTACGGCACACACACTCACATAAATGGGGCGCCACCCCCTATGATATATCCAGAAACTTGGGAAGAAAAGAAAGAAAGACACACATCAGAAGGGAACACGAAATAAGAGGTTTAGAAAGCTGCCATACTAAAATCGAGATAGCGAAAAAGACGCATGAGACGCACACAGAGCGCAGGCAGAGGCGCCTGCGCGCAGGCAGGCACACAACTGTTTGTAACCCTTGACCTAAGCGAATCTTCCTTTCAGAAGTTTCTCCAACTCCCGAGGGGCTCAAAAAGGTGCGAGGGCTCTTTCTTCCTCCAAAAGGAAGCGTCATTGCCCGGGGGAGGGGAAAAGAAAGGCCTCTTATTTGAGGAGAGGAAGAGAAGAAGAAGTAGTAGTAGAAGTTAAGACTGTTTGTTTAAGACAAATAAGCATTTGGTATTTTAACGGCTCGGCAATCGTCTCCACATATAGGAGCTTTTCGTGTTTTTAGAGGTTTAACAGGAGAGAAAATGCCCGTCTTTCCCAGCGAGGCAAAGATACTATGAGCGCGTCCATCTCCTCCTTCCTCCAACGACCCGGACGCCAATTGCGCGCCGAAACAACTGTTGGGGAGAGGTGCCATGATAGACCCGGCTTCCTGCTCCCCCCTAACCCCGCCACCACCCCACGTTTCGTTAGCCCCATAACCATCTCCTTTCAAAAGTCTGCCCCGGCGAACCAAGACAAGCCGTCGGAGCCCCACGGGCACGCCCTATGGCAGATCCATAAGCGGTCCAGAAGCTCGCGCGCGCGCCCGGAAACTGGAGTGGCTCCACGAGTTAGGATGGAGACCTCCTTTTTTGTCCTTTCAGACGAGGTGTGAGCGAGGAAGAGACAGAAACACAGATAGAGAGGACTCAAAGAAGAAGAGAGGAAGCGTCTGTTGGGGTGGGCAGGGGTCTTCTGGGCCTCTAGGGACTAGGGGGTAGGGGGGAGAAGGCGGGCTGGGTTTCCCGCGAGGAAAGCAACCCGGTGGCGCTCAGAGGCTTGGGGGGCGCAGGAGGCGCTCGTGTGTGCGACTCACCGGTTGATGGAGGACACGCTGGGGACGGTGTCGTTGTCGCAGATGCCCTCGGCCAGTAGCCGGTCCCGGATCTCCCAAGCGAACATGGTGGGGTTTTGCCTCTTGTACTCGGCGATTTTATCCACTACTTTGGGGGTCGCCACTTTGGGCTTAGAGCCTCCGATCACGCCAGGCTTGATGCTCCCCGTCTCGTAGTACCTGCAAGCGCAGAGCGAGGTTCAAAGCTGAGCCCCCGAGCCTGCAGGGAAGCCTTAATCCACGCACCCCGCCGCCCACTGCCGCTCCCGAACACGTGCACACAAACCAACGGGTTGGGGAGGCGATTTTGGACCCCGTATTCCCGCCCCCCCCCTTGTGCGGATCTGCAAGGGAAATCCCACTCTCGCATCCCGTCCTGGGGCTGTGGTCCTGGGGCTGCAGGGTCCGCCTTGCCTGGAGTCAGTCCCCGGAAACACCCCCCCCCCAATTTTCCACAGGCCCTTGGCGCGCGTAATGCCGGGTTCGGCGGGGTAGGACGATCCAGAGGCCGGGGGCACCCTGGCTACAACAGTCCCCCTTCCCCCATCCCGCCTGCCAATGCCAACCTACAGCCAGGAGAAGTTAGCTAGACACAATTAACCGCGGGGGAGGGGAGAAACTGAGGGTGTTTTTTTAAAAGGGGGATTTCCTCGACTTCGATTTCCTCCCCAGCGCTTGGTCTCGTGTCTCCCCCACCCCCTAAAAAACCCAGATGCATCTTCTCTCTCTCTCTCTCTCTCTCTCTCTCTCTCTCTCTGTCTCTCTGTCTCTCTCTCTGTGTGTGTGTCTCTGTCTCTCTCTCTCTTTCTCTCTTTCTGCCCTTCGCCGGGCAATTGCTAATCCCTTTGCAAATCCTTTGCAAAGAAAGCGGGGTGATAGTGGAAAATCTACATTTTTGGACCCCCCCCTCCAGCCCTCTCCCTGGCATGCACTCGGCTCAGCTGCACCCCCCTGCCTTCTCCCCACTCCCCCTCTGAGCTGAGCTCTGCTGTAGGGCGGTGACATCTACTTGGCGGAGGGGGGGGGGGGAGAGAGAAGGAAGAAAAAGAGAGAAAGAGAGAGAGGAGGAGGAGGAGGAGAAGAGAGAGAGAGAGAGAGGCAGCCTGCCGGCCTGCTGGTTCCTGCTGACCTGGGGGTGGAGAGAAAGTAGGGCCCGGCCTGTCTTAGCTGGGAGGAGGAGGAGGCGGGGAGGGGAGACTTGCAGGTTGGTCTCACAGCAAATTGGGATGCAATCGCTTTGTTTCTTTGCTTGGTGGGCTTTTCCCCCTCTTTCCGAACCCACAGCAGGTCCCTGTTTTAAGATAGTGCCAGACAAAAGAAAGCAAGAGAGGAGCGTGGGTGCTGGGTGGCTGGTGCGCAGCGCCGACGAGCCGGGCCTCCCTTCGCCCCCGGGGTCAGGGCTCCGCTTTCAGGTCCACACCGAGACTCTGCCAAGGGGCAGCCGAGGCGCCTCTCTCTCTCTCCCCCTCCCCGCCCCTTGCGGCGGCGCTTGCCCTCCCCACGCGCGCCCGGGGCCTTACCTGCCCAGGATCTTGCTGACGCAGCCGTGGCTGACCCGCAGCTGCCGGGAGATGTCGCAGGGTCGCACCCCCTGGTGAGCCAGCTCCACGATCCTTTGCCTCACCACGTCCGGAAGGGGCCTGCCGTTCACAAACACCCCCCCGAGCTGGTTGACACCCCCGTGCCCTGCTGGGGAGAGAGAAGAAACACGCACACACCAGCGAAGACCCATGCACACCGGGGGTGGGGAAGGGAGGGCAGGAGAGGGGAGGGAAAGGAGGGGAAAGGGAGAAAAAACATTAGTCGGGGCAGTTAAGCCGGACAAGTCTGCAATGACAGGGGAAGGGTGGGGTGGGGTGGGGTGGGAAGGCAGGCAGGCAGGCAGGATTCGACCCCCGCGGGGAAGGGATCCTTCTCCTGGCGCCCAACGGGGCTGGGTGATCCCCTGTGTGGTTGGTTTTTTTTTAGGGTCTTTCCCACCCTTGGGAGGGTGGCAGGTGACTGACTTGGCCGCTCCCACCGAAAACCAAAGTCTCTGCTCAGGAGGAAGCTCTCCTCAAATTCTCCCCTCAATTTATATTTCCATTCGCCTCTGCCCAAGTTTCCAAACAGGCCGGGCTCGATCCTCTGTCACAGGCGAAATCCTACTTATTTCTGAGGGGCCGCTCAATTGTTTCATAGCAAAATTATTGCTAAATTGGTTACATAGATGCTGCTATAAAAATAGAACGAAGGGGTCTGTCTCTTTTCTTCTCCTCCCTCACTAACATTTTAATATCTTTCCCCTTTTTCCCCCTTTGCTTTTCAGCATAATGGTCTCCCATTATAAGGAATTATTTTTCAGAGGAATAATAATTTATACCAGTTTCGGGTGTGCTTTTTTTTAATTTTAAGTCATATATCTTTTCATATATTCCTCTTTATCCTCCCCATCTCAGACAATCTCCCAATCCTGAGCTGCCTTTGCAGCAGTCTAATAATTTATAATTTAGCTAAATCCAGAGGGGCAGGGGTCTATCCCTGCTTTCCTCGAAATAAAAAAAACAGGAATTTCACGGAGCGGATTTTAATCCAGCGTTTGCCACAATAATCTGTGGGGGTCTGGATGTTTTGGACAGCGCCAAAAGGCTCCAAGAGAAGCTCCCCCCCCCCCGTTGTTGTTTATTAGCCTTTCCCCGCGGTCCCTTCTCCCTTGCGCCTCGATCCGCAACTCACTTAAGCCGAAATATTTCTCATTCGGACGCTCCAGCCCAGGCGGAACCTGCCGTGGACTGGGGTGGGGGGTGGGGGCGCTGCTTGAAGCCCCCTCTCCGGTGTTTAACTGGAAAAGGTACCGGAGCGATGTTAAGTGTCAAAAGGTCCCTGGAGTGATTACACCCACAAGGTGAACAGAGACGGACCTAACCTTTGCTGCTGCCTCGGCGAGGTAGGAAAGAAGGGGGGAAAGAGAGAGATCTTAAGTGTTTGGTTGTTATTTTTTTCCCCTCCCTCCCCAAGCTTACTGAAAAATGATCTGTTTGTATTTTTGCCGAGCTCCCACCCTCCTCAGTTACTGTGACACTGACTTATTGGCTCTGAACTTAGTGGAAACTCTCATTGCCCCTGCGATCGATCCCAGTCCTTTTCTCGCAAATAGAGTTTTTTCACCTCCTCGCCCAGCACTTTCCAGGATGCTGAGAGAGGAGCAGCTTCTTAAGCCCGCTTACATCCTATTTACTGGCGGGGAGGTTGCACAGAAATGCACTCCACGCCGCCGCTCCCCAACCACTGCCACGGCTTTGTTTTCGTGAAATTAAGAGGGGATTTCAGGTCGCCTTCCTGCAACCGCCCCGCCCCCCCCAACCTCCACAGCATCCACCGCACACTTTTCACTGTCTCATTTTTATTTATTTTTAATTTTTGCAGGTGGAATGGCGTTGACCGGCCTCTCTTTCTCACTCTGTATCTGTTTGTTTCCTTCATTTGTCTGGGTCACCTTCTGCAGATGTTGCCTCTAAAGTTACCGAGCAGGCAATTTCTGCAGCACCTCATTCCTGAATAATTCAGAGCACCTTTGATAACTCGCATTACAGAGTATTAAAAGGCAACAGATGCAAAAAAGATTAAGGGATTAATAATTCAGATTATTGCACCTGCGTCTCCCCAGCCACACACCAGCCCAAGTTCTGAATTCACTTCCTTCGGGGTTAGAACCTGTCTTCTCTCTCTCTCTCTCTCTTTTTCTACGGCTGTTTCTCGCTTTTCCTGCTCCGGCCGTTCCTTTGTAACGCAGGGCGCGCGTTGAATGGCACACGCTTCTACCCGGAGCAAGCCAGAAGAGGTTGTGGGGGGTACGAAATTCACCCCGTTTCCAAGGAACAAAAAACGAAAAAACAAAACGCATTTGCCAGGAGGGAATTAAACCTTCCGATGAGCCACGTTGTTTAATTTCACATGGTTCTAGATATACCTAATGTGGGATTCGGCGTGTTAAAACATTCCCATATCAAAATGCAGCTGGAATCCTTTCAGCCTTTCTTTTATAAAAGGCAGGTGATTGACACGAAATGTCAAAAAATGCGAAAAATATAGACAACGGCAGTTTGTTTTTTTAAAAAAGGTATTTATCGGTTGGAACATCGGTCCTTTTTGCCCGATTTCCTAGTCCCAAAATACGTTTTAATTCCTAACACATTATTTCCCCATCCTTTTTGTCTTTTTAAGCGTGATTTTTGTGTAGGGCATATGCTTGAAAGTTAAGGATGTCAAAAGTTAGGGATTGCTGTTAATTATTCATTTACTGCCTCTTTCAGTCTCCCCTCTCTGTTTTTCAACTGAATGTTGTTTTTGTTTTGTTTTGTTTTAAACAGAATTGTTTCTCCGCAATTTCCTTTTAAATTAAAAAAAAAAAAGTGTTAGCAAGGCGATGGTGACCCGCGACAATAAGAAGAAAGAGCCAGGTTGATTTCTGGGTTTTCCTCCTCGTGAAACGGATTGAGAGAGAAACAATTCCTGGATCCTCTGCCCCTCCGCGTCAGAAATGGATGCATTTAAAAGGGAGGCCGAGGATTTGGGGCGACGGGGGTGGTGGATGGATGGGGGTGGCAAACGGAAAGCTCAACGCACAAAACTTCAGAGAAGGCAAAGCGAATCGAACGGAAAGGCCTTTAAAAATCCTTATTTTAAAGGAAACGCTCTCAGCTTACGCCAAGGCTGGCATTTCCGCTCCTGACCCCCGTTTAATAATGACAAATCAGATAATGTAAAATCTAAGGGGAAAGGCAGTATATAGATTTATACCGACGTCTTATAAGCATACTATATTATGTTCCTATCCAATTGTAATTTCATTACATTCTACGGGCTTTTCTCCAGCCTAACTGAACCACTAGGTTGCATTTTTTTAAAAAAGTCCAGAACTCCTCCGAACTACTTCAAAGATTTGGCTCTATGGAAAGGGAGTTTGGGGGCCTTCACTCCGCTAAGCAGCGTCGCCAGGAGTGTGGGGTGAGGGGGTCCCTTCTGAAACCTCTTCTCCCCCCCCCCAACTAGAAAGTGGAAGGACTGCCACGGTTGCCCGGCTTTTTCCCTGCTTCACCTTCCAGCCGACGGAGATGGCAAGCGGGGAAGGGGTTCTCAGGTGCGAAGGGAAAGGAGAGAGAGGAGGCGGCGGCGGCGGCGCCGAGGGCTACTGCCGGTACTCACGGTGCATCGCGGAGAAGGGGTCTGCCTTGCAGTGCATATCCATGGGGAGGCAGAGGAAGGGGAAGAAGTCGGCTGACGCCGCCGTGTCGCCGCACAGAGTCAACTTCGGCACTTGGGGGAGAATCGGGCCGGAGGAGCGGACGGGGAGCCGGCTCGGCGCGCCAACGGGGAGCCGGGCGACGGCCTGGACAAGGAGCAGAAGATGGAGAAGCAGAAGCGGCGGCAGCGCCGCCCCCCGGGTCGCCCTTCTTCCCTCGCTGCCGGTCCTGGGCCGACGGAGGGCCAAGGGAACTTTCCTTCCTCGGCGGCGCTCACGATCCCCGCCCGGAGCAAGGACAGGTGCACGGCATGGCGGGGGCCCCGTCGGGCCGGCGCAGCGCAGCAGCGTCGCGCTCGGCTCTCCAAATCGCCGGCGCCGCTGAGTTCGCTTCTGCCAAGTTCGTTCGACGGCACGGCGGCAAATCCGGGAGCGATGGGCCGGTCGCTCACCCAGGCAGGCGCTTCTTCTCTCCGCCGTCGAGGATCTGCTTCTGACTCTGCTGCTCCGGGTTCCCTAGGCGGAGGGCGAAGGAGGAAACCCGGCTCCTCCTGGTCCTTCCAGAGTTTTTCCCCCCTGGCTCGCTCGCTCGCTCCCTCCTTCCTTGTCGCCTCCCTCCCTCTCTCCTCTCTCTCTCCTCCCCCCTGTCTCCTTTTTTTTTTTTTTTTTCCTTTTTTGCACAAGGTGGGATGTGCTTGCCACGAGCTTTGCCTGGAGAATGGAGCTGCCGTCGCCGGTGTGCGCCTCTCTAAAAGCGGCAAACCCCCCTCCAGATCGCACCCCGGACTCCCCCCCTCTCCGTACACACACACACACTCTATCCCTCTCCCTCGCACACACCTCCGCCCCCTCCCCTCTCGCTCTCGCCCTCCCTTTTTCGCCGGGCACACACACACACACACACAGAGAGAGAGAGAGAGAGAGAGAGAGAGAGAGAGAGAGAGAGAGAGAGAGAGAGAGATGGATGGCTTGTCAGACAAAGGCAATAGATTCCAACACTCTCGGATTCACCAAAAAGCAGCGCCGGAGACCCGGCGAGGAAGGTCCGGCGCTCTATCACCGCCAAAGCGAAAAATGCACCCCCTTAAAATAAAAAAAAATACGTACCAACAAATAAATATATCTGTGTGTGGGTGCCGGCGAGGGGGAGGGGAGCAGATCCAGGACACCAGGGAGAGGGGAGAGGACCAAAACCGCCGAGGTATAGGGAAGGCGCGGAGTGGTTGATTGGTTGGTTGGGGGATCGGGGGGTCCGGCAAGGGCCACCAAACTCGCAGGGGGCATCAACTGTTGGGGAGCACCTTGGCAAGTCCGCGGGCGCAGAGAGTCCTCACGGCTTTGTTTTCTTCCCTCTCCCACGCCATGGGATGATGGTCTACTTTCGTATTTAATGCGCGTTGGAAGCCTGTCGATGTAGATGTAAATGTGCCCCCCCCCGAAAACACTTCCCCCGCCGCCATTATTTGTTTTAATGTGGGAGGCCTTCCGCCTCCAGAAATCTCAGCTGCTGGAGCCGAATAGAAGGCGAGGATCGACTTTTGCGCGCGCTCCCTCCCTCCTGGTTTGCCCCTCAGTCAAACGCAGGCGAAATGGTCGGATCTGGAGACGCGGTGGCCGCCCGGGCAGCGAAGCGGCCTCGGTTTAAATCGCTGGAACTCAGCGCGCTCCCCCTCGAGTCGCCTGGAGGTCGGGGCTGCGGCCAGCAAAGCCAGCAGGCACTTGCCCACCCCAGTATCCTACACCCGCAGACCTGCGCGATTGGGGACGAGGCCCTCGAGGTCCCGAGGATTAATCTGGGCATCAGGAGGGTCGTGTGAACCAGCTGTGTGAAGGGCCTGCGGGGAATTCAGTTTAAAAATGCCTCGAACTCTGGCAAAAGATAAATCTGGCATAGGGAGGAGAAGGAAAACACTTTTTTTGCCGTAGCTGTCAGTCATTTTCCAGTCCCAACCACGTTTACTCGGAGGCAAGCCCCACTGATTTCAGTGGGGCTTACCTCCAAGTAAATATGTTGGGTATTTCCGCCTTCGTGGGGCTTGTTTCAAACGTCCCAGATTTTTGTACCTCTGCCCGCATTTTCATTTCGTTCCTTTAGAAACAGAATTTTAAAACCGCGCGCGTGTGTGTTTATGACTTAATGTGCCTGTCTCCGATTTTTCCTCTCCCGTTTTCTTTTTAAACTTTATTATTATTTTTAGTATATGGATTTCAAAAACTGGTAAAAACTGAAAGAGGTGGCACCAGAAAACACGCGCAGGAAACTGAAGGAGGAGAGTCGGGAACCAACCTGAGATTAATAAACAGACAGATGTGAATATTAGCTCGGGTTTTGTTGCTTTCCTCGGCTTGTATCATTAGGCGAAGCGCCGCTCCGTCTTCCTCTGCCTTCTTTGATCCATCCTTCCCACCTCTCCGCTTATCTGTCACAAACTAACCTCTTTGTTTAATAACCAGTTAAGCCAAGGATCTCCTTGATGAAATATTTTCCTCCATCTCATAAATCAAATTGGCACTTAAGCTGATGTTCTCTCCTTTTCTCTTCGTCTCTTTTCCCGCTCTGTGTTTACAAAAGCGCCTCTCTCTTTATTTTTCTGGACATTTTCGGCTGGCTTGTGTGTTCTGCGGCTTAAATTATTATTATTATTATTATTTCCCCCCAAAACAAAATCGCTGGACGGGTTTTCTAAGGACTCTCCTCGAGTGAAAGGCCGCCCGCGTCACACAGCAGAGAAAGTGCCCGTTCCAAATTCGCGTCCTTCTGCTCCACTGGATCAGAAATCGGTTTGCCACGGGCCTATTCTAGGAAATGGTTCGCGGGGGGTTCTTATATATGCACAACGTTCTTGCGATCGATGGGAATAAGTAGGCTTAAAATTCGAATAACTGGGCCGTGGGAGTCGTTGGTTAATTATGGCCATATCCAATATAATATTTTTTGGAGTTCACCTGTAATTTTTGTACCGATAATGCAATATATTATTTTACTACGCACGCTGTCTCTCCTCGCCACCCCACGGCCTGGTCTCTTTGTTGCGCACCTCCCTGCCGTTGGATATTGTGCTGTTCGCCGCCCCCCACTCCACCTCGATCCCAGACTGAATTTCCTCCCCCCCCACCACCACCTCAGACTTTTCCCAACTCCTTTGAGGAGAGTAGCCGAAGCTGTAGATCAAAGAAGGAATGTCTCCCTCCCCGCTCCCGATCAGGGTGGAGTTGGAGCCTGGGTGATGGCAGAGGTAGGCTGTGCTAGTGTGCCTGGGACCCTGCTCAGAATACAGGTGGAAAACATGATTTGCTCTGAAGCAAATCCGGAACGAATACAGAGAAAGGGGAAGGCGGCGAAATCCCCTTTCCCAGTTGCGCCTGTAGATGGCGCTCCGCGGTTTGCTTTCTGCGCACCTTCCATCGCCAGACCTCGGAAAAAGTTTCAAAGTAACCGGATTTTAACTTAATCTCTCCCCTCCCCTCCCCCTCCCCAGGAGTTGCTGCGCCGCGCGCGCGCACACACACACGCCCGCCTGTATCGGGGAGGGATCCAGAAAAGGCGCAGGGAAATGTATTTAAATTATACCGAATCCACATACACCTTTTTACTGGTAGTTCCTGGTATTTCATGCTATTTCTTCCAGACATATGGAATACTTTTTTCATCTGCAAGAAGAAGGCCCAGAGTCCACAACGCATGAAGTATAAACCCCACTTCGGACATCAGCTAACAGCGGTGACTTAGGCCCAGCCGACCCATTTTGTAACCCCCCCCCCATGCTCTTGCCTTCGCAGCGCCCCCCCGGGGGTGCATCTGTTCCTAGGAGGCTATTGTTTGCCAAGCCCCTCGCTGCCCTCCCCGCGTCGTCATTAGCACACAGGGGAGTTCATTCTGTCTTCGGGCAGGTTTATAGGCCGACCCTATATTTAGGAGACAATAGTTCTGATTGTGGGAACGAGGGAGTGGAAGCGGGGGAGGGCCTGTTTCTTATCGAGGTTACACAGGAGGAGGAGGAGGAAGAACCCAATGCTTGGATGGAAAGTGGGCAGGTGCAAAAAAAAAAAAAATGCAAACCTAGAGAAAAGGCGTCCACACGTTGCCTTCTCCAGGGAGTGACGGGCACCCCAACAAGAGAGAAGCGAAGCGACTGCGGAAGGTCGCGCAGAGCCGCCATTGAAGTATCGGATATAGACTGTTGTTTAATTGCAGCCGTATAAAAATATCCCAACGCGAGAACCATATTATATATTTAGGGCCCTGAAAAACAAACAGATCGCTACGGGTGCCATCTTTATCTGTGAATAGGTGTATCAGTTGTGCTCTCTGGGCATCCAAAGAGTTAGAGAGAGAGAGAGAGCCTCTAATCTCACGGCACATCCGAAGTGTCACCTCCTGCCCCTTTCCGAGCAAGACTTCCTGGAGGAATTGCTTTGTCAACAATCAAATCCACACAACAATTCCTATCAGCCTGAGGGGGGTGGGTTGGTTGTTCCTCAATCAGGATCCCTGAAACCGTTTCCCCTTCTTCCTTCCCCAAACAGATGGAATGACTGGATTTCAATAACTATAAAGAAACCCCCCCCCGCACCTCCCTTCCACCAGCCCCTCTCTCCCCACCTCTGTTATCTTTGGGAAAACTCCCCAAGTCCCGCTCGCGGCCTGTCAAGCTTGGCTGCTTCCCCCCGTTTTTTACTTTAAATGAATCTTCTTTCTCCTTTTTTTTTCAAAGAGGGTCTCCTGTCCCCGCTATTCATCGCTCACCTCCCAACTCGGGACATTTACACTTCAAAAGAGGCGACCGCTCCTCTGCGGAAATTTGGAAAGGGGAGGGGAGAAGAGAAACCCCACAAACTTTTGGAGGAGTAGCGGAGGAGATAGTGATCTTTGCATTTACTTCATTAGCTCCTCTCCTCCCCCCAGCTCCTTAGCTGATCAAGTCAAACCTATTGATCGCATCCGAGCCCCTGCAACACACCGAGGCTCTCCGAAGGTCACCTCAGAGACCTCACCCACTCCCTGGGAGTCTGCAAACAATGAAGTTTATCTTAACAACCCAGGGAGCTCTAGATAGTATTTTTGCACCTCGACCTTCATTGCCTTCTTTGACGCTAGAGGATACAAAACCACGCCGCCACCACTAACAAGTAACTGTTATACCAATTTTCCTCCTCGTTTCTTTGGGGCGGAAATATTTTCCTGCCAAACCAGATTGGACTCAGTCTGCTCCCTCTACCACGGCGAAGTCCAAACAGGCCTTACTGACAGGCAGAGAGACCTCGTTGCCCTTTCGGGACGGACGGATTTAGTCTACAAAATGCGCACACCGCGCGTTTTCCCTGTCCGGGTTTGATTGAACAAACCACAACTCTTTTCTCCTTGCTAAAAGGAGACTGCGTTGGGCAGTCATCTCAGGGGAGAAAGCCTCGATTATCTTATATGCATGAGATAAAGACTATCATTCATGGGAGAGGGGCTGTACACAAGCGGGCACACACGGGCCCCAAATGCGCGGCGCGCCAGGTAGGGGTAAGCAGCAGAGTTAAAAAACAACAGCAGCAGCGACAGGGCTATACCGGAGCCGTTGCGGATTTAAAACGGGCTCCGTTTCCGCACCCTGCATGCCGAGCTTTTTTTAAAAAAGCTCACGTGCCGCTTGTGGGAACACTGGAGCAAATGCACAGAGGAAGCCTTGGATGTCGAGAAGTTGGCTCTGCATTGCTTCCAGGCGCCCACTCCACAACTCCGGGGCGCTTAAGCAATGGGCGCTTGGTGGTGGATCGGGCCCTCCGCGGAGACTTGGCGCTGCCCTCCGCTTCCTGGTCCGTCCCTCTCCCCACCACCCACCACCCCTCCCGGTGCCCGGATCCTTCGTCTCTTCTCTCCCCCCACCCCCACTGCCCCTGTGGTCACGTTGGAGGATGAGGAGGGGTTGGCGTGGCTTTTTTTTTTTTTTTTGGAGAGCTTCTGGTACAATATGGAGCACCATGGGCTGCAATTTCACACTCCACGGCACATTTCCCCTAAAGCTACTTTCTTCTTTCCCAGCCAAGACCCCCTCATTTCCCTCCTCCCCCCCCCACCCCTTTCTCTTTTGTGACTCCTGGGTGGGTTCCATGTCTGGGGGACTTGACGGATACAGTCAGGCTAGGCTTAGCCTGGGCATCTTGGCACCGGGCAGAGGGGGAAATGAATGGACAGGGTGGAGGGAGAGGCAGGCGCGGGAAGGGGGGGGCGAGTCTTGCAGGCCTCCTGCTGCTCCGGCTGTTGTTGGCTCTTCCCCCACCCTCCAGCCTTTCTTTCTTTTCCCCCTTTGCTACATTTGTTTGCCCTCAAAGCTAAGAAGCCCACGTGCGCCGCTCTTTATTCGGCAACCGACACTTTAACCTCTCCTCTTTACAAGCGTTGCCCACAAAACCCAGACAAGCCGGAGACCTTTTTACAGCCTCGGCTGGAAAGAAGGGGGAGGCCAGCTCAGGAGTGTGTGTGTGTGTGTGTGTGTGTGTGTCTGTGTCTGTGTTTTCTGCAGCGGGGCTGGCCAGCTCTGGGTTTAAGCTCAGAGTTTAAACTCAAGGGTTAAACCCAGCAACTAACGCCCACCCCCCCTCCAAACAAGGCGGAAAAGGTGCAACCATGCATGCGCGAGTGCTTGCTTGCTTGCATGCTTGCCTGCCTGCCTGCTGCAAGCAAAGTCCTTTGCGGTTGCATGCATCGGGAAAGCAGGTGGGGCGTCCGGAGAGGAGCTGCAAATATTGGGAAGCAAGCGAGCCCCTTGTGCGGAGGACTGGGGTGGGGGGTGGGGAGAGGAGGCTTGCTTTTGGTAAACAACCGCTTGGCGAGGCTTTTGGCGCAGACGGACAATCTCCCCTACTACCCCCGCAGCCCTCAAATGCAAGGCGGCTGTAATTTGGTGGTCTGTCCTTATAGCGGCCTCGCTCCTCTCGCCTGGAAAAATGCCCATCTCCTTTCCTTTATTTGGTGATGGCGAAAACGGCTGGAAATGCAGCGGGCAAGCTTGGCAGGAGATATTACCTGGTTCTCCTAGACAGCTTTAGATCTTAAGGCGCTTGAGGGGGGGGGTCTGGTTCTGTCCTGGCTTCCCTCTCAGAAACAGCCTTTCTCGGGGATTCCCGCCCCCACCCCCGCCAGAGATATTTTTGTCTTCTCTAATTTCTCCATAAAACTCCCGATGAGTGAATTAGGCGCTTATTAAAGTATCCTTTTAATCAGCAGTAATGGGAGATTTCCTCACCCCCCCCTCCATCCTCTCCCTCTCCCTCTCTCCCTCCCTCCCTCCGTCCAAGGTTGGCTTGCCTTGGGGCCTTTTGCAAATGTTAGGATTTACAGTGATCACAGACAAAAACATTTATATAACCCCCTAACTATAATGCACCCATAAAAACGGGGACATAGGTGGAAAGTGCTGCGGCTCAGCGAAAACCCTGGCGCTTGCCCATTAAGTCCCTGGAAAGGGTAATTCCAGTAGAGGCAGGGCCAAAGTGAAATGATGAGAGCCTGCAATTCACAAAGCCCTACAGGAGAGGATTAGAAGGGGGAGCACTAGATTTCCATCACCTCAAATCCATGAAAAAGGGGGAGCACTTCTCCCCCCCCTCCCACCCACCAAACTAACAACCAACAATTCAGTTCCTAGAAGGCCGAGAGGGCAAGGAGTTTATCTGCAGACTCCCTAGCTAATGAGAAAGTAGAATATTCCCCTTTTCTTTCTTTCTTTTCTATAGAAAATATTTCCATGTTACGGCCATTGTTTCCATGTTACTGGCCAGTTCCCGCATGAAATTATTTCTGTCGATAGAATAAAGGCACCTGCGATGTTGTTATTAATTTTCTGGTGTTCTTTCCATGACTGTGACATTGTTTTTTAAGTGTTATTGCCTATGTATATTGTCTGACGAGTAACTTACGAATACTTCAAACGGCGCATCGTTACTTTTAGCAGTTTCTGTTTGCTGAATAAAGGCGTTTTCTCTCCCGAGAAACAAAACGATGGTGAGACAAAGTTAACCTCCACACGACAATATATGTGTGGACACCACTATGCCACCCAGAATTTGGAAATGTGGCCGTCTCCTCATTCCTTGGTAACCAGGAGGACAGCGATTTAATGCTGAGTTTGTCTGGAGGGAGAAGGAAGATTTAAAAAGCCCGAAAAGGGTACTGGCTCGCCCCCTGTTTCTGACCCTAATCCTTCCGCTTTCAGGTGGGGAGTCAGCCTCAGCCAGGGACTTGGGAGAGCGAATACCAGGGAAAGTTTCCTCGTTTGCAAGAAAACAGTTTCCATCTTTTTCCTATAAGGGGGGGGGGAGAGGGTGTTGTTGTTCCCTTCTTTCCCTCACCGTTTAATACTTCTTTGTAAAATCTGAAAGCAGGTAATCCTCAAATCTGAAGTCTAATTAAAAAGTGTGTCGGTCCAAGTCACTCGACTTTGGCAGGAATTGCTAATGGTGTGTGTGTGTGCGTGCGTGCGTTTGCGTGTGCGTGCGTGCGTGCGTGTGAACGCAGGGATCGGAAGGAATCGGGAGGCGGAAGGGTGAGGGGAATGATTGAACGAGAGTCCCCGAAAGGGACAAATTAAGGGGAGGGGGAGGGGAAAAGGGAGAGGAGAACGAGGAGAACGAACGAACGAACGAAGGGGGGGGGGAACCACACACACCCAAAGACCTCTCTGTGCAATTAAACAAATGCAGGATTTTTAAAGTTATCTGAGTCCAATAAAAGTATAGTCGCTTCGGTAACCTTTTGGCTGGAGGAGCAGACCTAAATCAAAGATCAAAATTAATAATAACAATAATTGAAATGATGTAAAAAGAATGGGGGGGTGAGGAAGCTGAACATTTAAGGGCGACATTAAATAGGGCATATGAGAATCGTGAACGGCTCCAAAAGCTGAGCAGAACAGACCTTCTTAGAGAGAAAAAGCGCCTTTCGTTGTATTCCTGTTCCGAACAAACACTCCCCAAAGACCCCAGCCCAGCCCAGCCCAAAGCGATGCGAAGGGAGCCCCAGGTGAGTAGCAGGGACGCAGGGAAGGGAGGAGACACTCGGGTTCCTCCGCTCCACGTTCAGCAGCCACCGGGTGGGAAATGGATGGGCTCATGAGGGAGGTCTATGCTGCAACGAAGGGGCAAGAAAGTCAGGAGCAAAAGGCGCTCCCCAGTCTTTGAACTGCGGCCTGGGCCGGGGCTCTCCACCGTCGCCTCTCCCCCCGGCCCACCCAAGCTGCCTCCCCGATTTCTCCGACTCCGAGGTTTGCAAAGACGCTTCTCCCTAAGCC